>NC_069508.1:120959230-121259230 GCF_027579735.1 Bombina bombina
CCAAGGTAAGAAAGGCTGAAAGACGACCACCACTGAACAAGACACACAAGCTGAAACGTCAAGACTGGGCCAAGAAATATCTCAAGACTGATTTTTCTAAGGTTTTATGGACTGATGAAATGAGAGTGAGTCTTGATGGGCCAGATGGATGGGCCCGTGGCTGGATTGGTAAAGGGCAGAGAGCTCCAGTCCGACACAGACGCCAGCAAGGTGGAGGTGGAGTACTGGTTTGGGCTGGTATCATCAAAGATGAGCTTGTGGGGCCTTTTCGGGTTGAGGATGGAGTCAAGCTCAACTCCCAGTCCTACTGCCAGTTTCTGGAAGACACCTTCTTCAAGCAGTGGTACAGGAAGAAGTCTGCATCCTTCAAGAAAAACATGATTTTCATGCAGTACAATGCTCCATCACACGCGTCCAAGTACTCCACAGCGTGGCTGGCAAGAAAGGGTATAAAAGAAGAAAATCTAATGACATGGCCTCCTTGTTCACCTGATCTGAACCCCATTGACAACCTGTGGTCCATCATCAAATGTGAGATTTACAAGGAGGGAAAACAGTACACCTCTCTGAACAGTGTCTGGGAGGCTGTGGTTGCTGCTGCACGCAATGTTGATGGTGAACAGATCAAAACACTGACAGAATCCATAGATGGCAGGCTTTTGAGTGTCATTGCAAAGAAAGGTGGCTATATTGGTCACTGATTTGTTTTTGTTTTGTTTTTGAATGTCAGAAATGTATATTTGTGAATGTTGAGATGTTATATTAGTTTCACTGGTAAAAATAAATAATTGAAATGGGTATATATTTGTTTTTTGTTAAGTTGCCTAATAATTATGCACAGTAATAGTCACCTGCACACACAGATATCCCCCTAAAATAGTTATAACTAAAAACAAACTAAAAACTACTTCCAAAACTATTCAGCTTTGATATTAATGAGTTTTTTGGGTTCATTGAGAACATGGTTGTTGTTCAATAATAAAATTAATCCTCAAAAATACAACTTGCCTAATAATTCTGCACTCCCTGTATATATATATATATATATATATATATATATATATATATATATATATATATATATCAATATATAAAAAAATTTGAATAATCACATATATATATTCAAAAATAAAAAAGATTATTTATGTAAAAAAATATGCATAACTACCTTCGGAATTAGCACTGTAGGTGTAATGTGGTATCGGGTTAGCATGTGAGCAATAAGTGTTAGAGTTCTTTTTTGAAGCATGTTCCATTAACGTTTATAGGAAGAAGAAGTTAGCACGGTTCGCGATATCCAAACTCCTGAAGCTAACGCACGTTCAGTTTGGCTCGAGCACAAACAATCAATTTTTAACTTGTATAACTCTCGCAAACCCACACACATCAAAAGTTTACTTTGAGCCAAAGTGCTAAATTGTTCACCACTAATAGAAAATGTGCAAGTTGTCCGGAGAAAAACTCATCCTCATAACTAACTGGGGGCTAAATTTGTTCATTACCTCCAATCCCTGTATGTGTTGTAAGGTATCAAGGTCAGGAATGCTAGCAAGTGCAATCATTTTACATAAATAGTATGATAGCAAACGTACATATTCACATACATTTATTTCACTACGCTTTCACTATCAAAAATATTTTGTCTCATGCTACATCAATAAATGCATATATCAATATGTATTTTCCAACATGCTAAATCATAAAACCACTTCAGACTGTATATATATATATATATATATATATATATATATATATATATATATATATATATATTGGGAAGTAAAGGACGTACTCTCCGTGTCTCCGTGTCTCCGCTGTTTGTAATAATAAATACCATTTAAGTAAGACCCAGAGAGTGCATAGTTTACTTCCCAATATGTGTATTCTTTGAAAGCACCCCTGAGCAATATATTGTGGATTACAAGTGTGTGCAGAGCCCTTGGGTCTGTTTGTATATATATATATATATATATATATATATATATATATATACTAAATTGTTATAAAAAGTATGTATGATCTCTGTATTTTCAGATTTCAGTCAATTGCAAATATGTGCCACTTCTTTATACATGAAAGCTATACTTCACAAAGGAAATCACTTTGCATATTTCCTTTACAATGAGATACAGCTGTTTTCTCTGAGAATTATGCCAGATGAAAACATTTGTGAAATCTTTAAAACAGACGATAAAATTATGCCACACACAGATATGGGAGAAATTAAAGGGATCTAAACACAATTTTTTTTTTTCAATCAAGATTCAGACAGAGAATGCAAAGTTAAGCAACTTTCTAATTTATTCCTTTCATCAATTTCTCTTTGTTCTCTTGCTATCTTTATTTGAAAAAGAAGAAATCTTAGCTAAGGATCTGGCCCATTTTTGGTTCAGCACCCTGGATAGCGCTTGCTGATTGGTGGCTACATTTATCCACCAATCAGCAAGTGCAACCCAGGTGCTGAACCAAAAATGAGCTGGCTCCTTAGCTTAGATTCCTGCTTTTTCAAATAAAGAAAACAAGAGAACAAAGAAAACATGATAATAGGAGTAAATTAGAAAGTTGCTTAAAATTGCAAATCTGAATTACGAAAGGAAACAATTTGGGCTTAGCATCCCTCAAAGTATTTTATTTAAAACCCAGACACTCCTACAGTTCCCTTGGAGATGGTTGCCTCACTCGTATGCCCTATTATTCTTCCTGAGGATATGTCAGCTATAAAGGGTCTGAAACTGAATAAAGCCCAAGTAAACTGGGTAACGCCCAAGGCCCCAATGGTTTACCTCCATTAATTTCTAAGATATTCGCTACTCTATTGATCCCCTTGCTTGTATGTTTCTTGAGCAATACCTTTTCCAAAGAATACTTTAGATATGTGTTTTTAGAGGCTACAATTCTCACAATTCCAAAAACAGGCAAAGAATAAGATCATTCCCTTTGTGAAAACTTAAGACCCATCTCTCTTATTAATATTGATGTAAAACTATATGCATAAATTCTAGCAAGTAAGGGCCAAATTACAAGTGGAGCGCTAATTAACGCTACCGCTTAAGCGTTACCTCCTCTAGAAGTTAGCTTTTGGCGCATGTTGGGTTGCGCTAGTATTATGAGTTGAAAGTTAACTGTTTTTGCTCGCTAACCCGACAAACACAAACAGGCAAACTTAGAATATCACCTGCATGTTCACGTATTACCTCATAGAAGTCAATGGTGCAAAAAAAGTAGAAAAAAAAACACCCAAATTGCGCGCAAACCCGATTGCATATTCTCATGGGCACACACACACATATATATATATATCTATATCTATATATATATATATATATATATATATATATATATATATATTCATAGAACATATTCTGCTATGTGCAGAACATTGTAATGTAAATGCATAGTTAAAACCTTTATTAAATATGAATATTGCATAAATAGGCTCCACCCACACACTTATATATATATACACACACATACATAAATACATATTTAGACATGTACATGTATGTATCACTATGTTAAAGCCATTTGCCTGTCTTTTTTTTTTTTCTTAAACCTGATACCTCATATCTTTGAGCCCTTATAACTTTTTTGTGCAATATTTGTTTAAACTATTTTTATTAGATGGTGTTATTATGAGTAACTATACTTTGTAATGTATTTTTGATGTGTTTTGTACAACTTTTAAGTTTCTGAAATTTTAGTCTTAAAGTTACATTTGATTCTACCAATGTACTGTTTGAATCATTTGCACTCCAAATGATTTACTATAAATTTAGAGCTACAATTTAGATGTCCCTTAATAGGATAGATCTTCCCATTTATGTACGATGTAATATAGTTATTGTCTTTATCTCTAAGTTTGCAGCAGGTGCAATTCTTCTGTCTGCACCCAAAAAAAAACTTTGAAAAGATTCTTATTTCTTAGATACTTATCTTTCCTTAGCATTATCTTTTCTACAAGGTTTCTCAAAGTTTTATTTTTTTCTGAAAATGACATTGGGTTTTTCTTCAATTACTACTTTAGAAGTAGATCTTTTGACAGTATAGGCCAAGCTTTCTTTAGTGTTTTTTATTTTCCCTGAGGAGCTATTATATGTGGTGATCAGATTCACATTTCTCTTTGTAGTGGTCAGATTCACTTTTTCTTTTATTAACCTTTCCCTTTCCATATTTCTTACCTCTATACAGTTGTTATTTTCTATTTTTCTTACTGAAAAAAATGCCTTTTCAGGGTGTCAGCAGCAATAACAAAATCTTCCACCTTTGAACAGTTTTGTCTAATTTTCTGAAACTGTCCAAAGGGGATATTTTCTATCCATCTTTTATATTGCTCACTTTTTGTATGCAATAGACCTTTTGTCAGTTTCTTTTCTAAACAAGCTCGTTATTATTTTCCTATCCTCATGAATTAGTGTCAGGTCCAAGAAGATCACTTTTTCCCGATTTACATCATGTGTGAACTTCAGGTTCAACAAATTCTCATTTACATATATCACAAAATTGTCAATTTTTTCAATGTCACCATTCCAAATAACTAACACATCTTCAATGAACCAATACCACTTAACAATATTTGTCATGAAGAGGTTGTTTTAATATATATGGCCATCCTCCCACCATCCTATATAGAGATTTTCCAAAGCAGGAGCAAATGAAGTCACCTTTGTTGTACCTGTTTTTGTAACTAGTATTTGGTTCTACCGTGATAGGTAAATAGGGAGGACTAGGCACTAGTGGGCAAGCCACTGATGAAGCGGGTCAAAACCCACAAAACGTGTCAGGCCACACCCACAGACCACTTATGTGCATTACAACAGTCATTTACATACACCTTTATTTATTAATTTAGTTACCAGTTTTTGTTTCAATTATCTATGTGCTTTTATACATTTTCTTATACTTTGTGGCAACATTTGGAGTACTAGGACTCTTGCATCCACTCAGATCTACCAGGATACCTGGAATACTCAGTGCATATGTAATCTGACTGGGAGGAACAGATACTACGGAGGGACACGACGGACAAAAGCACTAAGCAGAGAGAGAGGAAAAATCCACCACCGGTACCTGTATTGCCAAACAAGTTTTTATATGATATAAGTTTATCTCTGCTTAGGCTTACATTGTGAGTTCATTTTTGGCTATTTGGATTAAAGTATCTATATACATTTTAATACTATACTTAGAACTGTTTGGTGGGGTGTTCCCTTTAAATAGAATTTCTGCAATGTTTGCTGGGATTGCACTTCTTTAAAAATGTCAGTGCAGAGTACAGAAATTGTGCTTGATAGATTTTTGTGGAACATAATTTTGTATCACACTAATGTTCCAAAGCAATTGCAACATTACATTTCATGGAAAACTGGAGCAACCCTATGGCAAAAGAAATTCAACTCTGCAATACTGAAATTGTGGAGTTCTTTAATTAGCTACCAGTAGACTGTGATGTTAACTCTCACAAGGCAAGGATTAAATACTGCTTTGCTCTTTGTGTGGGTTGACAGGAACTGGCCTAATTGCACAGCAGATGTACGAATTTTGAGCTGTCTATTTAGTCTTAGGTTGCACCTTTGGGCAATGGACAAAATTTACGTCTTTAGATGGTATAAAAAAAAATGATTTCTACTGTAAAGTTTTCTGCTGTAGTTCTGCATATAATTCTATCTGCATCACATTTAAAAGCTGATATGATAACAATGCTTTCCAGTTTACGGTTCATAGCTTTAACAGCTGAGAAAACAAATCCTTCAAATTCCAATTAAAATGCAAGCCTCTGGGTACTAAGATCAGTAACAATGAAAGGTTATGAATGCCCATCTGACAACTGCTCTTAGTGGTGTTTGTAAAGTCAGAGATACTGTATATTTTTTCCCCTTTACCTCTTTATAACAAAAGTAAGGATCAAATTAGGATCTCTGAATTCCTCCAGAAAAAACATTATGGGTAATCAAATTAAGGGGCATGAAAGACAAAATTAAATTGTTTTGCTTCAGACAGAGAATGCAGTTTTAAAATGCTTTTGTATTTACTTCTATTATTGTTTATTGGTGCTACACACATACACCTCTTGTCATTGGCTCACCAGTTGTGCTCAGCAAGCTCCAAGTTTTGTTAAACACATAGTTATATAAAGCATTATGGCAATAATATATATATTAGAACATTTTCTTTGTGCACTGATATGTCCCTTTAAAGGGCCATTATAGTTTAAATTGGAATCCATATCAATGGATTTCAGGTTTGATTAGAAGCAATTTTATATGTGTTAGGAAAAAGGTTCTAGCTAAAGCTACAACTGTTTTATTTTTATGGCAACATATGGAGCACCAGCCTGTATGCTGCCTGCATCTGCATTGAAAACTTGCACCTACACAGAGAGCTACTGATTATATATGTATTGATAACAATTGCATCATCAGATGTCACTGCCTATATGTGGGTGTAAGTAAAAGTGCTGGTTGATATTAAAAAAAGTCATAGCTTTTCTAAGAAGCATTTTTGGTAATAATGTGCACTGCAAAAATGTTTCAAATCAAAACATGAGTGCAACAATGATTTCCCAATAAAGGGACATGGTATTCATATGCTTAGTTATTTGAAAATGATGCAGAATAATGTGAAAATGTACAAGAAAATATGGCATGGACATCCTTTACCTCAAAATTACTTCAGCTCACCAGAGTAAGTGCTTTGTGGTCAAGAGCTACTCTTTTTGTCATCTGCGCAGTGAAAAATAAAAAGGTCAATAAAATTAATCAGTGCATAGTTTCCTTTACAGTAATCTCATGGGACTTCAGAGAAATCTCACAAGATTTAATAGTAAACTTCCTTAGATTGAGGAGGTAAACAATTTACTTGGCCTGTACATGCCAGATGCACATTCCATTGTAAGTCATGGGACATGCATCCTGATTGACTGCTTAAAGTCATTTTACAATGTGATATGTCTACTGAAAAGATTTTGAGGTAAGAGATCTTTTTTATATAGAGATGTTCAGGTGATACTTTCTAGTCAGCTTTTTTAAAGATATGCTCCATCTCTTTCAAGTGATTTAACATCTGGGTATCAAATCCCTTTAGGTTCATTTTGAGTGATGAAGTGGTGTAGCATAATAAAGATATTTCCAACAAATACAAATTAAAAACCAAGAGGTTATGCCCTGAAACTGGAAGGAGTGGTAGTTGAAGGTGTAATGATGGAGTCTTATAGTGCTGAAGATAATTTGTTCCTTGAGATCATGAAAAAAGTATATGCAAATGCAATGCAGTGGTATTATACACTGATATACAAACACAAATTTAAAATATATTAAAACAAGTAAATAGTAAAAGTGTAACATAGTAGATAAAAAAGAAAAAACAAGTTAATTGAGTTCTTTGTTTATTCTGTGATCCATAAGATTATATTAAAACCCTAGGCAACTGATTAAACAAAAAAAACTACAATGAGGAGCACTTTTGTGGTAACCATTAAAGCCATTGGTTCTATATTTACATATAAATGTGTCTATGCCGTTTTTAAAGTACTCTATGGAATCTACAGTTACCATCCCACTGAGCATTGAGTTCCACATTTTTATTTTCATTATTATGAAAAATAATTTTCTGTTTGAAAGTGAAAATTGTTTATCCCCTAGCCTTACAGGTTGACCTCTTGCCACATTCAATTTCCCAAGCAAACAACACTCTTGATAACCCTTTTTTCTGCACAGACTGGGAATACATTTAATTCAAGGTAATTAAAGGGACATTATACACTCATTTTTTCTTTGCATAAATGTTTTGTAGATGATCTATTTATATAGCTCATAAAGTTTTTTTTTTACATTTTTTTATAGTTTTTCTTATTTTTAAATAACATTGCTCTGATTTTCAGACTCCTAACCAAGCCCCAAAGTTTTATGTGAATACCGTCAGCTACCTTCTCCAGCTTGCTCCTGTTTGTGTAAATGGTCTTTTCATATGCAAAGGAAGGGGGAGGGGGAGGGTCTTATTTCCCACTTTCAGTGGGCTTTTCAGCTACCTTTTCAACAGAGCTAAATTGACAGCTTCTAAGTACGTTTTTAAACCATTTTATACTGGATTTTTATATAATTATCTATGCATCGTATTCTTTATAGTAGTGTCTATTATATGAAGTTATATGAAAATGAATGTATACTGTCCCTTTAAGTCACTTCTCAATCACCTCTTCCCTACAAAAAAGAAGAGCAGTTTCACAATTTAGTGAATTTCCCCTCATAACTTTAAACCATCCATAAACTTGTCTTCTCCAGAAATTTTCATTTTTAAAAATATATATAATCCTTTTATTGTCCATTCCTTAGTTTTCCATAACCAACATGGTTATATTATTATAATTTGTACCTTCATGGCACACATGAAACTAATGCCCTCTAGCTGTGAAAAACTGTCAAATGCATTCAGATAAGAAGCTTCCTTCAATAGCTTAGAAATTAGCATATGAGCCTACCTAGGTTTAGCTTTTTACTAAGAATACTAAGAGAACAAACCAAATTTTATTATAAAAGTACATTAGAAAGTTGTTTAAAATGACATGCCCTATCTGAATCATGAAAGTTTAATTCTGGCTAGACTGTCCCTTTAATTTTAGTTTTCTTTTCTGAATGTTTTCTAATTATGGTATTCCTGTAGCCCTTTTTTTATTAAGAAGTGAAGAGCAAAATTGAACTCTATGTTTAATGTGCGGTAATACCATGGATTTATATAGTGGCAGAATTATTCTTCTTTCTTTGTCTGTGTCCTGTTAATGTGGGTTAATATCTTGTTGTTGAAGCTTCTTAAACTGTTGGCTACAAAAACCCTAACATCTGTTTCCATTCTAGTTTTTCAAGCTTTACCCTGTTGAAATTATAGGTAGTCTTTTAATTTTTCCAATAAGTTTATGTTTATCGGGGCTAAAGCATTTGCTTGTTATTGACCTACTTTTTTAGTTTTACAAATCCCTTTTTTTATGTAATTTAGTAATATCAGCAAAGATGGGTAAACTGCTGTATAATCTTTTATCTCAGTGATTGATGAAAGTATTAAAAAGAACTGGACTAAGTACTGACCCTTGAGAAAACAAATTAATCAGTGTTGATTAGTGTATTATCCATTTACTACAATTATTTGCTCCCTATCCATCAACCAATAGTTTTTCAATGTTTCAATATTTTGGCATTTCCCATCTCCTTCATTTGTAAATGGTCTTCCATGAGACAGTGTACCATAAACCTTTGTAAATAATCTAAATAGTCTTTATTAATTGATTTGACTTTATCTAAGTCAATTTGTCACTTTTCTTAGAAATCAGTAAGATTAGTATGACCTGACCATTTTTCTATAAAACTAGTTTGACTTCCAAATACAATTTTGCTTTCCTATATAAGACTAGGTCTAAATCCTGTCACAAAAAAAAAATTAAAAAAAAATCAGCTCTTTTTTTCATATTGGCTCCATTACTGTGGCTTTATTAAAGCACCTGAGTCATTTATTTTAATGTAGGTGCCCCGTACAGCCTGATAAGGAGCTTCTGCCTCAGTAAGATAAAATCCAATACCAAATGGGCCTCTTTAATTTTACATCCCATTTGTATATCGCCATACACCCTCTACAAAGCCATAATCTGTCAAATTTCAAAAAACGCCATAAATGCCCAGCAACAACTCCCAAAACCAAGAGACCCCCATGTATTATACACCATACATTATACCCCCCATTGAAAGAATATGTAAACCAATTAAAAAACAGCAAATAATTGCACCCTTCACTAGCTAGCCCACAAAAATAAACACCTATGTAAAATTCAAAAACTACAAAGAATCTCTGGATTTATTTCTCTACTATAACCCTGTTCTGTGTTATTGGTCTTTATTCTATTTTGGCTTGAGCAAGAGGGTTGCCTAAATTCTTATTTCTCACCTTAGATCTGGGATTTTTTTATCTCATTTATATTTATATTTAGCAACTAACTAATCTAGTTAAGGTAGGGTAGGTCAATTTCAGAAATGAGTCCTTACAGTATTTTGATCCTACCACTCATTCAAGGGTGTAATTTATGTTTATCCTTCTGAATTTAATATTATTATTCTTTTTTGCTGGTGTAACATCAGGTCTAGGTCTAAACTGACATCAAGCTTGTGATTGCTTGCAAGTCACAACTGTTTGTAACAGGGTTATTGCCATACATTGCTGAGGGCTTCCCTATAGTGATTAGTAAAATAATTATGTCTTCTATTGTCCTCAACTACCTAAACTCAGATTTGCTGGTCTATAACTCCCTAGATGAGTTCTGTCTTCATACCAATCGAATAGTACCATGTTTGAGATGACTGAGGTCTGAAAAATTAAAAGGGCATAGGCCCAGATTAAAAGTGTAATGCTAATGCTAGCACGGGACGCAATGTCAATATTGCTGGGCCACGCTAAAATTAGCATACAAATTGATATTACAATTCCATGGTAAAACAGATTTACCAGAGAAGGTTTAGCGGGGTTGACATCCCTTTAGCACGCCCTATACTTTCAATATAGACTGTGACACTGCTAAATATCACTCATATTAAATGTTGGAATGTTTGGGTTTTATTTTAATTTTTTTAATTAGGCAACCCAAGGTTTTGATTTAGGCCCATTTTGGTATATTTCTTGAAACCATTTCATTATAAATGAGATAATATTTAAAGAAAAAATATATAGGCAAATATATATATATATTACACAAAAATATACAGATATTTATAGAAATATATATTTAAAATTAAAAATAATATTTTCTTCTAAGTGAAGAACATAGGGAGTTTAAATATTCCTAAGGCACCTTCTGCTTTAGCGACTTGATCTAGTGCAGCTTCTGGTTATCGTGTGAACGATAAAATAATAGGATTTTCTTTAGTACGTTTTTAGCCAATGAGAATAAGATTGTGTGTATAAATTGTATCTGTGCATCAGGTGTGTTAGGCTATGATTACGGCTCAGGCCGAAACGCGTAAGCCACCCTGATACACAGAACCTTCTTTTTCTGATTGTCCTCCATATGGATGTATTCCTTTTTTTAATTTGGAAAATAAAAGCTATTTTTAGGACAGAACTTTCGCTTCTCTTTTTTCTATTTCTTTAGTACGCCCATAGAAGTCTATGGGGAAAGGGATTTAGAGTGGTCACATTATTCCAAATCCAGAAGCTAGAGCGTGTTTTTTTTTTATTGCACGGTAACTTTTTATTTTTAACTTATGTTACCAGCACAAACATAGGAATGATATTGATTTACCTTGAGCACATTTAGCGCTCAAGAGCAATAAAAATGTATCACTTCTCTTATAATCTAGGCCACACCCTTATTTTTTATGCAATTTTAGCACTAGGGATCCTACAGTGTTATGTGTTTAACTGCCAAAATGAATAAACACATAGTTAAAGTACTACTTGGGAGCTACAGAGCACTTTTAGGTAATAAAGCCGCTGAGCCAATAAATAGCGGCAGTTGCCCGACCCAACTGTGCAATAAGCACTGCTGATTTCCCCAGAGGCTTTATCAGAGCACTGCTGGGCCTGAGCCAATTGGCATTGGCTACCGCACAGCTGGGTCAAATGGCTGCCAATGTCAATTGGATCTGTGGATGTAACCATTCGGATGTATAGTATTGCAGGGTTACTGGAACTTACATTTTCTAATTGCCAGTGGAAGAGAAGGCTACTTAATATTATTAGTTAAAATAAATTAAGGGATTCAACTGGGTATATAAAGAAATCACAGCTTTCTGTAAAAGATGCTTGAACAGTTCTACAATGAAAACCCTGGTTTGGTTTTAAAGCACAGTAATGCAACAAGTAAAGCAGGAGAGCTATAATCTACAACAATCTTTTCCTACCTAATTTCAACTGCAATGCATTTTATCAGGCCCTAAAAACTGTATGCAGCACTCACACTAGACTAGTGTTGTATCTTTATGTTTTATAATAGCAATATTCCTCTTCAGTAGTAAATATGTATTTGTGTAGATACACTGGAGAGAAAATCGGGGGCTAGTATTGAGCATATATCTATATGGAACTATTCAACACTATTACATTATATATTATAGTCAGATATTGGCATGGCTATAAAAAAATTGTAAAAGAATATTAAAGGGACAGTCTACACCAGAATTGTTATTGTTTTAAAATATAGATAATCCATTTACTACCCATTCCCCAGCTTTGCATAACCAACACAGTTATATAAATACACTGTTTACCTCTGTGATTACCTTGTATCTAAGCATCTTCTGACAGCCCTCTGATTAGCGCTGCGGAATCTGTTGGCGCTCTACAAATAACCGAAAATAATAATCACATGACTTTTTTATTTATTTTCTATTGACTTCCATTTTAGCCAATTAGTGCTGTGTTGTGCTACTGCTGACCCTTAAATAACTCCATGGATGTGAGCACAATGTTATCTTTATGGCCCACATGAACTGGCAGTCTCCTGTTGTGAAAAACAAATAAAAAAATATGTGATACAAGGCTGTCTGTAGTGGCTTAGAAATAGACTGAAATGTAGAGGTTTCAATGTTATAAAGTATATTAATATAACAATGTTGGCTGTGCAAAGCTGGGGAATGGGTAGTAAAGGTGTTGTCTATCTTTTTAAACAATAACAATTTTAGTGTTGACTGTCTCTTTAAGGAAAATATGTTTAAATTAGCTTACATTTTTTAACCTTTTCTAATGTAAAGAAAAACTATTGTTAAAAGCTCTGATAATGCAAACTAATGAAATTATAAAGGTAAGTGAACAAGCTACTCTTTAGTTACTGTGAAATAGTTTATAACACTTTCTTGCTGTTTTGACTGACAGCAAATGCATTGGACAGGGAATTCAATTAACTCTACATAAAATAAGAAATTAATTATATAGTGTAGCATTGGTTACTGTAGAAAATATCTTGTACAACAGAATTATCATTTTGAAAACAATGACAAATATATTGTCCAGCCACCCAACAACCCTAGACAAACATGATTACTTTAGAGAACATCCTGGATTCATTTGATGATCATCAAACAACTTTAGAAGTCATTTGCATATCATTAGATATAATCAGGCTTATAAAGTCATCGGCTAAGGTAAGAAATTCTGGGTGATGACTTCAGAATGATTAGCAGATTACCTTACGGATTACTTCACAAGCATGAACAGCCAGTTAGTGAATGGTTTTAGAGTCATCTCATTTAAATATTCCAGCCAGAATGGCTTCTGATGGCTACTCTGGTGTCATCAATTACTTCAGAATGACTCCAGGAAGATCATCCGTTTTGACTAGGGATAACGGCTGCCATCCTTTGTGCCCCCTCAACTGTGATTGGCCCTCATTTTCACACCCCATTCTGCTCAAATTACCCCAGCTCCACACTGGCCCCACTGGCCACATACCTTGACCTTCCCATGGACTGTTCTGGCTATGTCCACCCCCTCCCATCACTGCTCCACCCACAACAATGGTGGGCCTCCAGAAAGTGTCCCTCTTAAAACTATTTCCTGTAGATGCCAATGCCAATAACAGTGTACAAGGTGCATATCTAGTAAACGTTAAATAAAAAATATTTTCTAAACAAGAAAAATTCAAATAATATATCATTACAAATACAGATAAAAATATTTGTATTGTTTAAATTATACATATGTACTACCAATTAAAATGGACCATGGCTCTGTTTGGATTTAACCCTATCAGGTTCATCTTATCTTAAAAATATATACCTTTATCTATACTATTTTAATATTGTCTGCTTACACAATTTTATCTTGCTCTGCAATATTATTTCAAACGCTTATGCTCAATGTAAGGATATAGCCTACATTAATTGCATAAATTAAATATACACAAATAATTAAAGAATAAAAGTTTTTTAAAAAAAAGTTTCAAAAACTTTAATTTTTTTTATCTAAAAGTAAAATAGAGAAATGCATAAATAGGCATTTATTATATCCAATAACTACATTTATATCAGAAAACCATCAATACTTCCAAGCGTACTGCCACATGATGTGTTATAACCAATCAGAACTGTTCTACTGTGTATGTATTGTAGCAAACACAACTTTATGTGTCTTCAATCAATGTGTATTTGTATTTATAGCAAACTGTACACCCTTGTTTTCTTTCTTTTTTTTATATCAAATACAGAATTTTATGTTTGCTTTCTTTATGCCCCTTTAATAGGTTATCTCCCTAACATATATTTCTGTCTATACTATGATATGAATTAAGCAATTATATTTCTTAACTTATTTGGGCTCATTCTACATTTCAGTTTCTAAATGGTTAAACATTGCATAAATCAAATGAGTGCCTTATTACACCACAGATGCAATGATACAATTTCCAATCAACACACAACCCACAAATTTCACCATTCTGACATAACCAACTTACATTTAAAGAAGAAAATGAAATTACAGAATTCTGACCATGTTGAAATGATTAGGCATATTTCAGTAAAGACATTGTCAGCCTTTGGTAAAATAATTTTAAGGAAAGGGGATTATATTTCAACCCAGGCTTCATCTTTAAAATGAAAAGTGAAAGCCATTTAACTTCTGTATAGTCAGCAAATACTTTGTCTATTTTATTTTACTTTTTTATTTATTTTTTTGTGTTTTGTTGTGCACATATTATTAGTAATGTTTGTCTGCTTAACAGGAAGTGTGGTCAAACAGCATGATACTTTAGAATGGAACATGCAAACTGTTCCAGATATCAAAAGACTAGATTTAGCACAACTTTGTGTGATTCTAAAAGCAGCTGTGCTTTGTTGTGCTTGCTTAGATACCAACAGTGATTTAGTTCTGAGGATTATATATTTGTCTCTTAAGTGTCAAAAGCCTTTTTCCCAAGAGACTTTACAACTCTGTTTTTGTATTTAATGTAAAAGCATGATAGTTTCACATTGATGACTGTCAGTAGTTGCTATTTATCATCTGTCAAAAGTTTTCCCCTTGGGAAGATAAAAAATCAAATGGATTATATATTTTTTTTTTTTGCTGCTTTAAGGAAACGTACATGGCACAAGTCAAAGAAGAACTGAAGAAAATGGTTTACAACGAATAAGTTAGCTTTTTTCAGAGCCGTTTGATGTACATAGTAGAGAAAATACAAATTCACATTTGGTCAACTGATATTTTTTTAAAGAAAAGAGATAGGTTATTAATGCAGGCTAAATCATATTGTCAGTGTCAAAATGGGATTGGAAAAATTCAGCCTAATGTAATATGTCAAAGGGCATATCTTGTTGGTTTGCATGTTTTTTTTAAAGGGACACTAAATTCAAAATTAAACTTACATGATTCAGATAGAGCATGCAATTTTAAACAACTTTCCAATTTAGTTCATTAACAAAATGTACACAGTGTTTTTATATTTACACTCTTCAAATCACCAAGTTTACTGTGCATGTGCAAGAATTCACAGAATATACATATATGTATTTGTGATTGGTTGATGACTGTCACATGATACAGGAGGAGTGGAAATAGACATAAGTTTGCCGGCCAGATAGGTCAGCATGCTAAGGCACTGTGGCTGAGCTCTGTAGCACCCCAAGGTTTGCAGGTTCGATCCCCGTGAGGTCCACTAAGCCTTTCATCCTTCTGAGGTTGATAAAATGAGCAGCGCCTTGAGACCCTTACAGTTGTTTAGCCATGCTTTACAAGTACCCAATACAATACATTTGAAATTGGCCAGAAAAAAAATATACTACTCATTTAAAGTTCAGACTCAGTGCTATTGTTTTGTTATCATGTTTATTGTTTTTAAATGGTACCGGAGTTGTACTATTTTATCTCAGGCAGCATTTAGAAGAAGAATCTGCCTGCGTTTTTCTATGATCTTAGCAGAAGTAACTAAGATCCACTGCTGTTCTCACTTATGTCTGAGGAGTGAGGTAACTTCAGAGGGAGAATAGCGTGCAGGGTATCCTGCAATAAGGTATGTGCAGTTTTAAGTTTTTCTAGGGATGGAATTTGCTAGAAAATGCTGCTGATACCGGATTAATGTAAGTTAAAGCCTAAATACAGTTATTTAATAGTGACTACTATCAGGCTTGCTATCAGAGGTATATACTCTGATTAATGTGCAATATAAAACGTTTGCTAGCATGTTTAATCATTTTTATATATGCTTTGGTGATAAAACTTATTGGGGCCTAGTTTTTTCCACATGGCTGGCTTGTTTTTTGCCTAGAAACAGTTTCCTGAGGCTTTCCACTGTTGTAATATGAGTGGGAGGGGCCTATTTTAGCGCTTTTTTGTGCAGTTAAAATTACAGACAGAGACATACAGCTTCCCTCAGCAGTCCCCTGCATGCTATAGGACATCTCTGAAGGGCTCAAAAGACTTCAAAAATCGTTTTTGAGGAAGGTAAAGCCACAGTGGAGCTGTGGCAGTTGCTATGACTGTTTAAAAACATATATTTCATTTTGTTAATTCATTTTTTGTATTAAGGGGTTAATCATCCATTTGCAAGTGGGTGCAATGCTCTGCTAACTTGTTACATACACTGTAAAAATTTTGTTAGTTTAACTGCCTTTTTTCACTGTTATTTCAAATTTTGGCAAAATTTGTTTCTCTTAAAGGCACAGTAACGTTTTTTATATTGCTTGTTAACTTTAGTCTCATTGCTAGTCTGTATAAACATGTCTGACATAGACGAAACTCCTTGTTCATTATGTTTAAAAGCCATGGTGGAACCCCATAGGAGAATGTGTACTAAATGTATTGATTTCACTTTAAACAGTAAAGATAAGTTGTTATCTTTAAAAGAATTATCACCAGAGGATTCTGACGAGGGGGAAGTTATGCCGACTAACTCTCCCCACGTGTCGGATCCTTTGACTCCCGCTCAAGGGACTCACGCTAAAATGGCGCCAAGTACATCAAAGACGCCCATAGCGATTACTTTGCAGGACATGGCGGCAATCATGGATAATACCCTGTTTTTTTTTTAAATATTGCTTAAATCGCATTTAGCACAACTAACTATATGATCAACAAAATTGTCATTGTTCACTTATGATAATAATTAAAGAGACAGGAAAGTCAAAATTAAAATGTTATGGTTCAGACAGAGCATGAAACTTTATGATTCTTTTAAATTTACTTCTGTTATTGATTTTACTTTGTTCTTTTGGTATCCTTTATTGAAAACCATACCTAGATTCACTCAGGAGCAGCAATGCACTACTGGGAGATGGCTGTTGATTGGCGGCTACACAAATATGCCTCTTGTCATTGGTTCAGCAGATGTGTTAAACTAGGTCTAGCGTTGTATCACTTCTTTGGAGGGGTTAGAAGCACAAATATGTACAAGCAATAGGACAAAACAAATACATTATAGCATTTTCTTTTTGCACTTGTATATCCCTTTAAATGTTTGAATATTTTTTTGGGGAAAATAATTGATGTCAATAGGCCACCATTTCCATTTGTAAAATGATGTGCAGCTCTTGTGTGTACCAAGCTACTCCTTCCTACTATCCTTGTTGCCGCTGCTATTATTTTGCTCTGGGGCATTTTAATCTTTTTAAACATTTTAATAGTTTCCTTTACAGTGGCTAAATTACACTTTCATAAATTAGCATTTATTTATTTTTATTGTTATTTTAAAACAAAATTGTGACATAACGTTTGAAAAACAGTTATCAAGTGAAATGCATAAATGTAGTTTACCTAACTTGGTTGCCCCATCCATGCCAACATCATATAATTTACTCAAAAGAGTATCCCCAGAAGGCCATTATCTTGTATATGATTATGCAAGCAGCCATAGACAATTTACCTTCTCAGAAGAGTAGTTTTATATTTTCTTGGAATGGACAAGAGCATGAAATCTTACTTTTAGCACAAATGGTGCACATAGTGATAGATCTAGACCTTGTGTTGGCCAGGTTCTAAATGTGCTCTGCACCCATACACTACATATCCTGAATTACAGAAATACAGCCTTAATATTTAATCATAAATTACTTATGCAAATTAGCTAACACCATACATAAAATTACAAAATTGTGGGGAGATTGTTGTTAGGATGCTAGCATTTGGGGGTTGCTAATAACCATTGGGTCTGGTTGCAGTTTGAATTCATTGTTATGGTGATGTGTGTTACAGATACAATAGAAGTGATGGTGGAATAAGATGAGCTACTATATTGTACGATTGAATGCCGGGTAAATTGCGGTTAGAAGCCAATGTTGGTCATAATTACATTTATTTGTGCTGGGGGGAAGTCAAAGTTAGGGTAAATGCATTATAACAATGTTACCTATGTTATTTAAGAACTAGTGTTTTTGTAATTAGGGTCAAAAACTCCCTTACAGATGGTCATAACATCTAACTCAAGGGGAGTGTGCTGTCACTAAACATTAGTTGCTAAAATGATATGGCTATGGGCTCCATTATAGGGGCTTGCATCTAACTATTGGTATTGTAAACAAACAAGGAAATACATATTTTTCTAAAAATGTGAACTGAGATTTTTTACAAAATTAATTCATTTTCAGTTAGTAGCAGCTCAATAAAAACATGTGTTCAAGAAGTTAGCAGTATTGTCCAAAAAAATATTTATATGTTCGTTTGCTTGAATGTTTTTTTTTATTGCTTGGAAATGTAACTAGATTTTGGGTAGACTGAATGAGGAATGATACCAAATCCAAATAATAAGTACTTGACAAATTAATGTGGTTAGAAATAATCTGACAAATGCTAAAAAAAAGTAGCTAATCAAACAGCATCAGTGTATCTAATACAAATAGGTAAGATTGAAATCAACACTATTGTCACCTAAATAAAGAAAAAGAAATGCTTCCACCCTTTGCACAGATAATCAATCATTATATAACAGCTTGATAAATATAGATTGGATTAAGTAAAGCAGAGTCAATTATAGCACAACAGTGAAAAGAAAATAATATTTTTAAATGATCAAATATATCTGTTTGAGCATCTCATTTATTTAAATACCTTGACATTTCCTTTACCATAAAAGAAAAATCCTCCTTATACTTAATCCACAGACATTTGTCTATATTTGCAATGTTCAAATAGAATTCTGATTCATTTGCTCTTTATATTAGTACAGAATAAAATATTAATGATTTAATGTGATTGAATATGCCTCAAGGGTAAAAATAAAAATATAAATCTTCCTTCTTCATCTTCTTATGATTTTTAAAATGTTTTATTTTTGTTTGCATTTTTGGAAACATTTATTGATAATGCAGAGAATTTAGATAGTATGGTCAATTATTTAAATATTATTGTAATATATGTAAACCATTATATTAAAAAATAGTTAACAACTGTTAATCATTTATAAGACATGGATTTAGATAAGTGAATCAATGTGTGGGTTGATATTTTTGTGTTCTTAAAATATTTAATTTATTTAATGTAATTACAATTTAAAAATGAATTTAAATAACGAAATGTTGGTAATTATAAAGTAATAACCAACAAGATCTATCTATCATCTATCTATCTGTCTATCTGTCTATCTATCTGTCTGTCTCTCCATATATCTATATATCTACCTATCTATCTATATCTATCATCATCTATCTATCATCTATCTCTCTATCAATCTCTGTCTGTCTGTATAATATTAATAATAATAATAATAATAATAATAATAATAATAAAAAATGCACAGAAGCAGACTTCATATGACTTTTTAATTGTTTTCTAATGGATTACATTGACTTAAAATGTTAAAACTCTGTGAAAAAGCATGTTTTGTAATATGCCCAGAATCAAATTAATGAGATTTATATGTATGAGCACCAATGCATTTCATATTATACATTAGGCATTTTAATGTCACAGGGAAAACAATATTATTTTACTATTCGTCTTTACAGCGTCTTTACTCCAAATAAAACAAAACAATAAAACAACAGGTACACAGCCATGAATACCTTATAGTCTTACTGTGTGGCAAGACAGGTACATACATATCTTAAGGCAATTTCACACATAAAACAGATGGTGAGGCGAAAGACACCATAAAATACATCAATGGGGAATGCAATGGCTGGTTTGTGTATAATGAATGACATTGATACAGCTGTACTTTAAAAAATTGGAAAATCAACTTAAATACTGTACTGTTGAGGTTAAAGGAAATGTTGGGATTTATTATAGCAAGGAGAGATGCTGAAGAATTAAAAGACATATGGCAGGATTTTAACAGCTTTAATAAAGAGTTGACTTAAGGGAAAATTACAAAACAGTCAAGAGAAATGTTATTTGGTAATGGACAGGAAGCTTAGGTTACATATGTATTAAACAAATACAAAAATGATGTAGAGTTACACCAGAGAACATGATATTAGAAGTAGATAGGGCATCTGAAAAGTGAAGTGATCTAAACCATAATTTAAGAAACTTAGGGTCTGATTCTCAAAAACTCACCAGTATGGAGTCAAATCATCACTCCATGCCTAACAGTGACAGACCTAACTCAGGTCTATAAAACAGGGGTTGAACCTGGAAACCATGTCAAGTAAACTGCATTTCCAGTGTGACTTTTTATCGGAAAATATAATATTTCTAATTCACTCCTATTATCAATTTTCTTTAGTCTCTTGGTATGCTTTGTTGAATGAGCAGCAATGCACTACTGGTTCCTGACTGAACATGGGTGAGCCAATGACAATTAGTATATATATATATATATATATATATATATATATATATACAGTCACCAATCAGCAGCTAGAACGTACGTTTCTTTGCTGTTCCTGAGCTTTCCTAGATAAACTTTTCAGCAAAGGATAACAAGAAAAAAAAGCAGTAGTTGATGCCAATTATCTTCGCCATTCCATATAACCAATGCAAACGAAACACCTTCCCTGTGTGAGATTCGAAAGACTATGAGACTATGAGTCATACGGGATGGTCTGATAGGGGTTCTTTGCTAGAAGGTGTGTACCTCTACCCCTGTCAGAATGAAGCAAATGTTTTTTAAAGGTATGTGTGTGCATTGTTTTACACAGGGGCTACGAGTACGACCAAGAGCCGAAACATGTCAGCCATTGTTCTAATTTTTGCCTCCCGTTACAGAGGTTTCACCTAGGGTACTGTTACCGTTTATTTATTTTAACTTTGGATACAATAAAATTGTTTTAAACCCCACTCGCTCGGTGCTCCTTACCATTTTTGTTTATTAGCGCAAAAAAAAAAGCAAATTAAATAATAGAAGTAAATTGGAAAGTTGTTTAAAATTGTATTCTCTATCTGAATCATGAAAGAAAAATGTTGGGTTTCATGTCCCTTTAATTTGAGTAATTGCGCTTGAGGTATTTTTTTTAAATGTTGAAACATTTTATAGAGATCATAAATGAGCATTCTGATGATCACATTAAAGTTGTGTATACGTTTAATAATATGATATGAGTTATACATTTTTTTATTAAACAATTAAAGATAAAAAAATTGTACATGTTTTCACTTTATACAGATTAACTATAAGAAATCAAGAGTCAGCCTTTCTGAAGCAGATAGTAACATAGTAGCTAAGGTTGAAAAAAGACCAAAGTCCATCGAGTTCATCCTATACAAATCAAAAATACTTACAAAAAGCTCCAGTTAAGCTTAAATAACCCCACTAAAAGGTGACCCATTTAATACTATCAATCATTTCCATGAATTTTGTTTATATACAGAAATGTATCCAGACTATTTTTAAATGTATCTAGGGTATTGGCATTCACTACCTCCTTTGGTAATGAGTTCCAAAATGTTATTGCTCTTACAGTGAAAAAATGTTTCCGTTGCAGGAGATTAAATCTCCTTTCCTCCAACCTTAAATTGTGACCTCTTGTCAGAAACAATTTTCTTGGAATAAACAGAGCTTCTGCCATCTCTTTATATGGGCCTTGAATATATTTATATAAAGTAATTATGTCACCTCTCAAGCGCCTTTTTTCTAAGGAAAACAGACCCAGTTTGGCTAGCCTCTCCTCATAGGTTAAATTCTCTAATCCCCTAATTAGCTTTGTGGCTCGTCTCTGAACTTTTTCTAGTTCTGCAATATCTTTTTTTGCAATCAGTCCCTGCTCTCAGAACTGCTCTCCATACTCAAGTTGAGGTCTTACCAGGGCTTTATATAGTGAAAGAATTATGCTTTCCTCCCTTGAATCAATGCCTCTTTTAATACATGGTAGTATCTTATTAGCCTTTGAAGCCGCTGGCCTGCATTGTGCACCCATCTTTAGCTTGTTATCTATTACTACTCCCAAATCCATTTCCTCCTCTGTTTGGCTAAGCCTTGTCCCATTTAAAAAATATGTTTCCTGTTTATTTTTATTTCCAAAATGTAGAACCTTGCATTTTCCCGTATTAAATCTCATTTTCCATTTACTTGCCCATACTTCTAATTTTTGCAGATCCCTTTGTAACGAAAGTTCATCCTGCTCTGACCTAATGACCTTACTTAAAGGGACAGTTCACCCAAAAAATTTCTCCCCTTTAAATTATTCCCAATGATCCTTTTAACCTGCTAGAGTGTATTAAATTGGTTACAAGTAGCTCCTTTACTCCTATTTCAGCATTTGAAATAGTTGATTTAGCCTGTGGTATCGCCACCTATACTGAACAAATTAATACTGGAGTATAGGCTATTGAATAGCCTAAGTATACACAGCCAGCAGGTAAGGTAATTTCTAAGGTAAATTTGTAACAGTCGCTCTTATTTGATTGCCTGTATGATTTGAATTATTTTTTTTCTGGAAAATCAATAAAAAATATATTTAAAAAAAAAAAAGAAGAGATTACACTCTCAGTGGGATGCAGGATAGTTAAGTAATAAAATGATAATTTTCCATTGTTCTCTCTATGTATTGAGCTTTGGTGTTCCAGCCAAATAAAAGATAAGGAAGCAAGTCTGTTTACACAAACATAGAACATAATGAGATCTGATATCACCTTTACGTTCAACCCATTGTAATAGGCTGTGGTTTCAAAGCACAAAATCACAAATGCACAAATAAGCATGAATATGGAATTTCTCAAATATTTTATACTCTGCAGTTGGTATAACAAGTCATTTAAAATACATTAATGGAAAAACAATTTTACAGTGTACTATCCCTTTAACTTAGTATCATCTGCAAAAATAGAGATGTCGCTATTTAAACCTTGCTCCAAGTCATTTATAAAAATATTAAAAAGAACAGGACCCAGTACTGATCCCTGGGGGACTCCACTGATTACCTTTGTCCAATCTGAGTATGATCCATTTACTACTACTTATTGCTCCCTATCTTTTATCCAGTTATTTATCCATGAGCTAACATTTTCAGCTATTCCCAGTCCCTTAATTTTGTGCATTAATCTCTCATGTGGCACTGTATTAAATGCCTTTGCAAAATCTAAGTATATCACATCAACTGATTCCCCTTTATCTATATTTTTACTTACTTCCTCGTAGAATCTAATTAGATTAGTTTGACATGATCTATTTCTTATAAAAACCATGCAGATTAGAACTCATAATCTTGTTTACAAGAATATGCTCATCAATATAATCCCTTATAATCCCTTCAAATATCTTCCTCACTATTGATGTCAGACTAACTGGTCTATAGCTTCCTGGATCATCCCTGCTTCCCTTTTTGAAGAGTGACACCACATCAGCTAGATAGGCAGCTAAACAGTGTGTGCTGTTTGTGGTGTGTGCAGTTAGTGGTGTGGTATTTTGTGTGGTGGACTGCATATAGTATGTTATTGTGTTTGTTGTGATATTGTGTGTGGTGTGGTATGGCATGTGGTGTATACAGTGTGTGGCGGGGTATTTTGTGTGGTGTGGTACTACCTAAGATGCAATGTGTGTGGTGTGTAAGATAAAGAAAATATTGACATAATAGAGTTAATTTTACTTTTTTTTTTAAAAAAAATACATGACATAAAAGTGCAAAAAGAAAATACTCTAATAAGTTAGAAATAGTTAGGTGTTAACAACTGCAAATTGATTAAACACATAGTTAAAGTTAGCTACAGAGCAGAAAAGCACTACTGGGAGCTAGCTGAACACATCTGGTAAGCCAGTAATAAGTACGGAGCCCCACCGGTTTCATGTTAAAAAAAAAATGTAAACTTATTCCAAAGCTCTAATACACCATGCTCACAATGATTTAAGTATTTTGTGAGCATGCAACAAGCAGTAATGCGTGCACACAAAATAATTGCTCCCCAAGAAACAGTTATATTGTGTGAACTAAATACTCAAATTGTGAGCACAATATAACTTCTACGTAGGTTCTATGTGACCTCGCAATGTGAGCCACAGGCGTTTACTCAGGTTAAGTAGGAGCCTGTTCTGTCAATCACATTTACAAGGTTTTTTTTTAATTTAGTAATTCATTATTCTGGCCATTTTCCTTTGTCTCTAAACTAAAAAAGCTTTTGAATTATTTTGACATTTTAACATATACAACAAACAGGAAGTGGACTGAACTGGACGGCGGGCAACAAATTTACTTCTCTTTACTGGTAGTGTCATGTGACTCATAAGGTATGAGCTTTGTCTTCAGTACAGCTATTCTGTATCTCTGAAGCACATGTCTAGTATACTATGTATGCACAGTACTGCTGGACCTCACCTCTTTTTATCCTTTTATCCCAGGGTAATTTACAACCTCCACAATATGGAAGGCACTAGCGATATAAATACCTCCTTGGAATGTAACTTGGGAGGTGGAGGTGAAGTAGATCAATGCATTTCTGCTTGTTACAGCCTTTATCTAGATGTCTATCACCACAATTACCAGTCTTTTGAAAGAGAATACCTACGTATCACATGACCTTCATGCCTTACAGGTCACATGACACTACCAGTGAAGAGAAGCAAAGTGTGGCCATGTTTAAAACAGTTACATCATGCTCATGAAATAGTTCATTGTAACTGCATCTTTGGGACACATTATTTTGTGTGCATGCAAAAATCTGCTACAATTAAATATTTCAGGTGCACAATGTAACGGTTAAACATAACCATACTGATTGCTGCATGCACACAAAATAGTTAATTTGTGGGGAAAATATAATACACCGTGCTCCTGATATATAACAGTGCGGAAACGTTTCTACATTTTTTATTTTTTTTTGCAGTGACACAGGCAAAGCTCAATAAATAAGAGATAAACCTTTGTAGCCACCAATCGCCTGTAGTTCACTGCTTCCACCGAGGATATATACATATGTTTTTCAACAAAAGATACTAAAAGAAGAAACTAAAATTGATAATAGTAGTGAAATTATAAAGTGTCCTAAATGATATACTCTGGGTAGTTTAATGTTGACCTCTGTACTTTTAATGATCTCTTTGGTAATACAAATATGCTTTAATTAAAAAAAAACAAAAATGATGAAATATTTAGGTTAGTAGAATAATATTTTATTAATTTATGTTGTCGTCTTTTTTTTCTCTATAGCTGATATTGTTTAAACAGTAAAAATATTGCAACATATAATGCAAATCAATTACTTTTATAACTTATAAGGTCCATACAGAGAATGTAAAGCTATCCCAATCGCTGAGTGAAGCAGCCAGTCTTTAAAAAATAAAAAGGTTATATTACAATATTTCTGTTGTTCCACTATTTAGGTTCTTAAAGGGACATGAAACCCAAAATGTTTCATGATTCAAATAGAGCATGCAATTTTAAACAACTTTTTATTTTTTTATTTTAACAAGCTTTATTTGTAGCAAGACAAGTTGTACAATATATTTTGTAACAGTAAATTACACACATGGATAAACATTACATTGATTAATGTACTTCTATTATCTATTCTAGTCTTTTTTTCTGGAGCACTATAGCAACAGTTTGGATAGAATGTTATCCATATGAAAGGACACTAGATGGAAGCTCTATTTCTTGACATATAATGCTCCAGACCCCTGCCTAGGTGTCTCTTCAACAAAGAATAAAATGGGTACAAAGCAAATTTGATAATAGACAATTAGAAACTTTTTTTTTAATTGTATTTTCTGCCTAAAACACAAAAACTAATTTGAGGTTTCATATACAGTTAATAATATAAATAAATAAATAAAAACATATATAAAAAAAATAATAAAAAAGAGACATATATCAAGATTTTAAAGCAGGTTCTTGAAAGGATTGGGACAAAATATGCAACAACAAAAATCTTAAGATATGACAACTAATTGTTAAAAGGACACTGAACCCAAATTTTTTCTTTTGTGATTCAGATAGAGCATGCAATTTTAAACAACTTTCTAATTTACTCCTATTATCAATTTTTCTTCATTCTCATGCTTTCTTTATTTGAAAAAGAAGGCATCTAAGCTAAGAGCCAGCCCATTTTATAAACAAAAAATCAATGTGATTTATTAGCTTTTCAACTAAAATGCACAGTATTTTTAACAGTCAAAACGAGCAGTCAAGAATATTTTTTCAAAGAATTCAAAGCTGAGTTTTTAATAAGTCTGGGTTGCAGAATAGTAGAATCAAATTGTAAACATGATATAGAGTGTACACACAGGAGCCAAATGCATTTAAAAAGGTTAGATAAATAGACAGTAAAAGTTTAAATCTAAAGAAAAAAACCTTCAATAACCCATCCAACAAACAACACAAGAGTATTTGACTAAACTGGAATTAGGATCAAAGTCAGCTCTTCCATTAATTTCCTTACACAGAGTAAATTTACTCACTACCTTTATTAAACTAGCATTTTTCCAAGTAGAATTGATGATACATGTATTAGACCCATGTCTGATTTTCATTATTCCACAGTAATAGCTACAATATCCAAGTTATCCTCTGCCATCACTGCAATTTGTTTTTGGATTTATATAAGTCACTATGATTTGTTAACAAAGCCTGAATACTTTGTTACTGCTCTGAAATCTTTCAGTACACACCCTTCTGTATGTGCTAGTGAGCTTTCTCATCCCTGGAGACACGTCCATGGCAAGATTTTCCACTACTCTAATAAAATCCTTTAATAGAAAACAATGAAGAGTTATGAATGCTTGCTATATATTCCAGACTAGAGGAAGTTGGCAGTTAACCAGCAAAGAAAATGTTGGAAGTGCAGTATTATGGGTGTGTGGACTCTTTGCTTTGAATGAATGACCCCAGGGGAATATCACTGAAGGTATTCTGGAACTTGTTATTAAAAGCAAAGACAATACTTTCATTGCACATTTATATGAACTAAAAAGAAAATATTCATCCTTCTTGTATATTTCATATTTATATATTAATATACTACAACATTTTGTCTAGGGCAGTGAAATGTATGTTTATCAAAACATATATATATATATATATATATATATATATATATATATATATATATTATATATATATATATATATATATATATATATATATATATATATATATAAACACACAGTATCCCACAAAAGTGAGTACAAAAGTGCATATACGTTCTTTTTGTATATATATATATATATATATATATATATATATATATATATATATATAAATAAAACAACAAATAGATCCGTGTGGAACACACAGAAAAAAAACTGTGCACACTAACACACTTAATATATACAATGCAGAGCAGGGATAATAATATATATCACACAAGAAAAATCTGCAGATCGTATTGTATAGCAGGCTGTATATATTAAAAAGGCTTATCTGGGAACAAATGTCCTTTAACCTTCCTTTCACACTCTGGGAGGCACGGCAGCTTATTGGGTAGTATTCCGGTACCAAGGCTGGAGTTCCAATGAAAATATGTCAAATCTTTGGGAATAAGCGCACAGAAAATCTCCTCATAGTGTTATCTTGTTTAATACAAATACATATAACAATCACACAATCCCCCCTTTAGGGTGGGTACTCACAAGACAAAACCTCAATCGATATGAGTTAAGGATTGGACAATGAGCACCACAGTCGGTGATGATGAAGAAATGGAGTCCCACTTGTCAGTGTAGATAGACCATATGTATCTATCTTCAGCTCCGTAAATGCAAAATTACTCGCTGTATGGTCTGTTAAATTGTGACCAAAATAGTGCCAATAAGGATACAATTTGGATACAATAAATAGCCAACAAAGTTTAAAAACTTCTAACTTTCAAATACCAAGTAGCAAGTTAGAATATTCGGCGTCTTGCACTGTGGCGTAAGGTGGGCGTGGCCTAATGTATTTCACGGATGTAACCGCTTCATCAGAGGCTTCGTAAATGCCCACCAAGCCAATCTGTCTGTTTATGAAGAGACACACAAGAGAAAGAACACGCCCATAAAATACCTTTAAAGCCACGGTGAAAGAAATTCAATCGGAAAACAAAGTAGAATCTTATTCACATATAAAAAACAACAATTATAAAATAATTAAAAAGAAAAGACATGAAATACATATAATCTAGATATATAAAAAAAATGGTCACAATAAACTCTTCAAAATAGCATACTGGAAGCAGCAATTCATATGCAACCTATTATACCACTATCGCTATAAATGTATGTAATATATTATAAAAAATTTAATTGATTAATTATTTGATGAATAGTAAATAAATAAATATATTTCGCAAAAATTAAAAAAATGGATTTTTTATTTTTTTAAATTAATAACCATTTGAACCCTAACAATATTTATTCGATTATATATATGGGGGAAAATAACATCATTATATACACTACCTATCTATTCAAGTATTAAAGGATTATGTATATATAAAGACAGCAGAGTGCATTCTGCTATTGACATATATATATATATATATATATGTATAAACACACAGTATCCCACAAAAGTGAGTACAAAAGTGCATATACGTTCTTTTTTGTATATATATATATATATAATATATATTTAGGGGTGGAAAAATATCACTATGGTTTACTAGTCGGGTTAAAAGCTACTAGTAGCCCGTAGGGAAAAGTTACTAGTTCACTCAATGTTAACAATAGGAAAAAAAAAATCAAATTTCTAACTCGTCCTTTGCAAATTCTAAGTCGTCCGGGTCTAGTGGACCACTGGAAATTTTAAGCCCTGTATATATATAATTTCTCATATTTGATTTTGCAAAATTAATATATATATATATATATATATATATATATATATATATACACGGTGAAGGAAGGCACTCACTGGTCTTTAATTCAAAAGAAAACTTTTAATAAGCGTGACGTTTCGGGGACACACTCCCCTTCCTCAGACAACAAACAAACTGCAAGTGACTGAACATATAAAGCCAAACAAACCCCTCCCAGTGAAAATTGCGCCAAAACTGTTACCATAGTGATCCTCAACAACATTCTAATCATGTGATGAGTGTTACTCATTATTATTGAATCAGCCTATGTAATATCCACATTCATAAATATAAGAGACATATTAAAAGTTGAAAAGATATAATAAAATATTTACAAAAATGTGGGGGGTGTACTCACTTTTGTGGGATACTGTGTGTGTATATATATATATATATATATATATATATATATATATATTAATTTTGCAAAATCAAATATGAGAAATTATATATATACAGGGCTTAAAATTTCCAGTGGTCCACTAGTCCCGGACGACTTAGAATTTGCAAAGGACGAGTTAGAAATTTGATTTTTTTACATTGAGTGAACTAGTAACTTTTCCCTACGGGCTACTAGTAGCTTTTAACCCGACTAGTAAACCATAGTGATATTTTTCCACCCCTAAATATATATATATATATATATATATATATATACAAAAAAGAACGTATATGCACTTCTGTACTCACTTTTGTGGGATACTGTGTGTTTATAGTAGTGAGTGTACAGCCTGTATAACAGTGTAAATTTGCTGTTCCCTCAAAATAACTCAACACACAGCCATTATTGTCTAAACCCTTGGTAACAAAAGTGAGTACACCCCTAAGTGGAAATGTCCAAATTGGGCCCAATTAGCCATTTTCCCTCCCCAGTGTCATTTGACTCATTAGTGTTAAAAAGTTTCAGGTGTAAATGGGGAGCAGGTGTGTTAAATTTACTGTTATCGCTCCCGCACTCTCTCATACTGGTTACTGGAAGTTCAACATGGCACCTCATGGCAAAGAACTATCTGAGGATCTGAAAAAAAGAATTGTTTCTCTACATAAAGATGGCCTAGGCTATAAGAAGTTTGGCAAGACCCTGAAACTGAGCTGCAGCACGGTGGGCAAAACCATACAGAGGTTTCACAGGACAGATTCCACTCAGAACAGGCCTCGTCATGGTTGACCAAAGAAGTTTAATGCACATGCTTAGCGTCATATCCAGAGGTTGTCTTTGGGAAATAGACGTATGAGTGCTGCCAGCATTGTTGCAGAGGTTGAAGGGGTGGAGGGTCAGCCTGTCAGTGCTCAGACCATACGCTGCACACTGCATCAAATTGGTCTGCATGGCTGTCATCCCAGAAGGAAGCCTCTTCTAAAGATTATGCACAAGGAAGCCCGCAAACATTTTGTTGTAGACAAAAAGACTAAGGACAAGGATTACTGGAACCATGCCCAGTGGTCCAATGAAACCAAGATAAACTTGTTTTGTTCAGATGGTGTCAAGCGTGTGTGGCGGGAACCAGGTGAGGCGTACAAAGACAAGTGTGTCTTGCCTATAGTCAAACATGGTGGTGGGAGTGTCATGATCTGGGCCTGCATGAGAGCTGCCAGCACTGGGGAGCTACAGTTCATTGAGGGAACCATGAATGCCAACATGTACTGTGACATACAGAAGCAGAGCATGATCTCCTCCCTTCTGAGACTGGGCTGGAGGGCAGTATTCCTACATGATAACGACCCTAAACACACTTCCAAGACGACCACTGCCTTGCTAAAGAAGCTGAGGGTAAAGGTGATGGACTGACCAAGCATGTCTCCAGACCTAAACCCTATTGAGCATCTGTGGGGCATCCTCAAATGGAAGGTGGAGGAGCACAAGGTCTCTAACATCCACCAGCTCTGTGATGTCGTTATGGAGGAGTGGAAGAGGACTCCAGTGGCAACCTGTGAAGCTCTGGTGAACTCTGTGCCCAAGAGTATTAAGACAGTGCTATAAAATAATGGTGGTCACACAAAATATTGACACTTTAGGCCCAATTTGGACATTTCCACTTAGGTTTTTTTGTTGCCAATGGTTTAGACATTAATGGCTGTGTCTTGAGTTATTTTGAGGGGACTGCAAATTTACACTGTTATACAAGCTGTACATTCACTACTTTACATTGTAGCAAAGTGTCATTTCTTCAGTGTTGTCACATGTAAAGGTATAATAAAATATTTACAAAAATGTGAGGGCTGTACTCACTTTTGTGGGATACTGTGTATATATATATATATATATATATATATATACATACAAAACACGGAAGGGGACTGCACTCTCAGACTGGACTGGGTACACATCCCATGACCCTGCAACATGCTCAGCCCTGGGTGCTCACTGACACTCACAGGAAGCTGTGCTGTCACCAGAGTCACAGGCAGTTAACCCCAGACAGGTCTGGGTGCAAGAACCATAGGGAAAATTATAAAACAAATTAATACAACACACAGAGAAAGTCTAGCACTCACTTAGAAGCTCACAGCTAAGATTAAACGTTTTGTAATTTTCCCTATAGTATGGTACTGTGTATCTCTCTCTCTCTCTCTCTCTCTCTCTCTATATATATATATATATATATATATATATATATATATATATATATATACACAAAAAGAACGTATATTCAATTATTTAGATTGAATAGAAGAAAGAAAGAAAAACATTTAAATATTATGTAAATAAAGCTGTTGGCTATTATGAATAAATTGAATAAAATATCCTAAAGAAGCATGTGAGAGTCATATTTTTTCTAAAATGTTAAAAAAAGAAAAATATTTCATGGTTTTAGGCAACATAAATATTTCTGTATGTTAATATTACGATTATAAGTCTGGCCAAGCAGAAATATATTGGATTATGGAATATTTTATAAATATTAAATGAAAGCAAAATGTGTTTCTTGTCTAAACTTTTAATACATTATATGAAGATGTATGTAAATAATACATACTAATGTAGTTGTTCTCTTTGGAGTGCTTTTTTATGATTCATACCATGTAACTCTATTGATTTATATATATAATAAAAAAGTTCCTTGCAAGGTATTTCTGATTTAACATTAAATTGAATTAGCAAGATCAGTTTAAAGAACGTTGATCAATAAAAACAACCTTAAAAAGACTAACAGAACAGTATGTTTCCAAGTATGCTCAGTATGTTCTACTGAAATTATTCTTATACAGTAATCTTTTATTTTGTTTTCTTGCCTCTTTTGTAGAGACCATCACCTAGATTACGAGTTTTGCGTTAGAGGCTATGAGGTGCTAACGAGTAGTTTTGTCTCACTGCTCACTTACCTGCAGCACTGGTATTACGAGTTTTTACAAACCCGGCGTTAAAAGGCAAGAAGTGAGCGTTGAGCAAAATTTTGCTCATTACCTCACTCCAATACCAGCACTGCTTAAGTCAGCGGTGAGCTGGTCGTACATGCTCGTGCACGATTTCTCCATAGGAATCAACGGGGAGAGCTGACTGAAAAAAAGTCTAACACCTGCAAAAAAGCAGCGTAAAACTCCTTAACGCAGCCACATTGATTCCTATGGGAAACACATTTTATGTTTACACCTAACAACCTAACATGAACCCCGAGTCTAAACACCCCTAATCTTACACTTGTTAACACCTAATCTGCCGCCCCCTACATCGCTGACACCTCTATTATATTTATTAACCCCTAATCTGCCGCTCCGGACACTGCTGCCACCTACATTATACTTATGAACCCCTAATCTGCTACCCCCAACATCAGCGACACCTACATTATTTTTATTAACCCTTAATCTGCCGTCCCCAATGTCGCCGCAATGCCTACCTACACTTATTAACCCCTAATCTGCCGCCCCAACGTCGACGCCACTATACTAAATGTATTAACCCCTAAACCTAAGTCTTACCCTAACCCTAACACCCCCTAACTTAAATATAATTACAAAAATCTTGTAATTTGTTTATTATTTTCTGTAATTTAGTGCTTGTTTTTTTTGTACTTTAGCTAATTTAATTTAATGTATTTAATTTTTGTTAATTTAGTTAATTTATTTAATTATAGTGTAGTGTTAGGTGTTAGTGTAACTTAGGTTAGGTTTTATTTTACAGGTCAATTTGTATTTATTTTAGCTAGGTAGTTATTAAATAGTTAATAACTATTTAGTAACTATTCTTCCTAGTTAAAATAAATACAAACTTGTCTGTAAAATAAAAATAAACCCTAAGATAGCTACAATGTAACTATTAGTTATATTATAGCTATCTTAGGGTTTATTTTATATGTACATATTTAGTTTCAAATAGGAATTATTTAGTTATTAATAGTAAGTTTTCTTTAGATTTATTGTAATTATATTTAAGTTAGGGGGTGTTAGGGTTAGTGTTAGACTTAGGTTTAGGGGTTAATACATTTAGTATAGTGGCGGCGACGTTGGGGCAGCAGATTAGGGGTTAATAAGTGTAGGTAGGTGGCGGCGATGTTAGGGATGGCAGATTAGGGGTTAATAATATTTAACTAATGTTTGCAAGGCGGGAGTGCGGCGGTTTAGGGGTTAATATGTTTATTATAGTGGCAGCGACGTTGGGGGCGGCAGATTAGGGGTTAATAAGTGTAGGTAGGTGGCGACAACATTGGGGGCGGCAGATTAGGGGTTAATAAATATAATGTAGGTGTCGGTGATGTTGGGGGCAGTAGATTAGGGGTTCATAAATATAATGTAGGTGGCGGCGGTGTCCGGAGCGGCAGATTAGGGGTTCAAATTTTTATTTTAGTGTTTACGATGCGGGAGGGCCTCGTTTTAGGGGTTAACAGGAAGTTTATGGGTGTTAGTGTACTTTTTAGCACTTTAGTTATGAGTTTTATGTTAAGGCGTTGTACCATAAAACTCTTAACTACTGACTTTAAAATGCGTTAGGACTCTTGACGGGGTAGGGTGTACCGCTCACTTTTTGGCCTCCCAGGACAGACTCGTAATACCGGCGCTATGGAAGTCCCATAGAAAAAAGACTTTTCGAAGTTTACGTAAGTCATTTTGCGGTAAGGCCAAAGAAGTGTGCGGTGACCCTAAACCTTCAAGACTCGTAATACCAGCGGGTATAAAAAAGCAGCGTTAGGACCTCTTAACACTGCTTTTTCAGCCTAATGCCAACTTGTAATCTAGCCGTATATTTCTCAAGTATATAGAATTTTAATACACTGTTTTAGATTTAAATATTGTATGACATAGTATTTAAATAAAGATACCTTGACCTTATCAATAAATGCAGATTATAGGGAAACAATTTTTAACCCCTTAATGACCAGCAATGCACCATGTATGTTGCTGGTCCCTGTATGCCGCTATTTTAGTAAGCCTACAGGAGGAAGGGTCTAATAGCGTGGTCTTGCCTCTCACGGCAAGACCCGCGCTATTATAGCAACACAATCCCTTAACAACAAGCAACGCACTGGGTACGTCGTGGTTGTTGAGGGGTTAAAAACAAGATGTGTGATTTACTCATTTACTATTATTATTCATAGTACCACAACATATACCAGCTTTCTATACAAGGAATTGCAATACATAAAGACGACAGAGACATGACAGACAGAAGATTAGCAAAAGACAAAGCTGTTTAACTAACATGGGTTTTGTTAAATGGGCAATGAATTGATGTTAAACAAACTAATGTGTGTTCTTAATTATATTAGTAGTTTAAATATTGAAAACAGTAAAGTAAAAAGCTTTAGTGTCCGTAAAGCAGTAGGAGTTGTAACCTGGGTTTCCTTTTCTGTTAATGCCAATTAGGGACAGTTTTAAATTCAGTAGTAGAGTCTAGATGAATACATATGTTGAACCAATGACAAGAGGCATATGTTGTGTGGCCACCAATCACCAGCTAGTTCCCAGGAGTGCATAGCTGCAGCTAAGGATATGCAGATATGCTTTTTTAACATATGCTACCAAGATAACAAAGTCATTTTCACAATTGAAGTAAATTGAAAAGTACCCTAAAATGTAATTCTCTATCTGTACCATGAAAGTTTCATTTAGACTTTTGTGTCCTTTTAAGTGGTACAAAAGTGCGTGTGGGGAATTGCAAAACTAACAGGAAATACTTGTCCTTCCAGGCTGCTTTGTGTGAAGCTGAATGATCTCATTTTAAATACTCCCACGGTGCTACTAGTGAATGTGTTCCATAGAAAAGTTTTTTTTCTTTAAATGAGGCACCACATACCTAGGTGGTAATCTATGGATCAACATGGGAACAACAATAACAAAATCAAACCCAGATGAATGTAAAACAAAACCCCTTATTGCCCCCTCATCACAGAAATTTAAAGGGACAGTCTAGTCTAAAATAAACTTTCATGATTCAGATAGGGCACGCAATTTTAAACAACTTTCCAATTTACTTTTATCACCATTTTTTCTTTGTTCTCTTGGTATTATTAGTTGAACACTAAACCTAGGAGGTTCATATGCTAATTTATTAGCCCTCAAAGGCCGCCTCTTAACTGAATGCATTTTGATAGTTTTTCACCACTAGATCGTCGTATAGATAACACTGTGCTCACACACGTGGAGTTACCTAGGAGTCAGCACTGATTGGCTTAAATGCAAGTCTTTCAAAAGAACTGAAATAAGGAGCAGTTTACAGAGGCTTAGATATAAGATAATCACAGAGGTAAAAAGTATATTAATATAACTGTGGTTATGCAAAACTAGGGAATGAGTAATAAAGGGATTATCTATCTTTTAAAACAATAACAATTCTGGTGTAGACTGTCCCTTTAACACAATGGGTACTAGTAGAGTGCTAACTGTTACACATGAAGGATAAGGGTTTTTATCGCGGGTATTTGCAAGCATCAGAAGTAACGAGCATATTACAAGTTGAAAGTAATTGGGTTCGCTCTAGCACAATTGAATTTAACACGGGTCAGGATATCGCGACCCCAAAGCTTAGATTAACTGTAATGCTCAAATAAAAAGCATCAAAAATACATTAAAAAGTACAGTTACACTCATAATAACACCATCTAATAAAAATTATTTTTTTAAAAAAATATTGCAAATAAAATTTATAAGGGCTCAAAGATATTAGGTCTCAGATGTTAGAAAAAAAGGCAGGCAAAGGGCTTTTTTACAGAGATACAAACATGTCTTAATATGTATATGTGTCACTAATACAAAAAGTACAAACTCTAATAAACCAAAGAATTTTTTTTGCACTGCAATGTCCCTTTAAAATTACATCTGGGATTTAAATTTTTTAATTTACTTAATTATGTTTTAGTAATCTACGTCATAGTCGTTAAGGAGTTAGTAATTAAATGAAATGGCAATAATTAAGCAGTTTCTGACTTTTCTATAGTCACCAAAGGCTGATTTTTATGGTTTGTGTATTGCAAACTTAAAGGGATATTAAACCCAAATTTTCTCTTTCATGATTCAGATAGAGAATACAATTTTAAACAACTTTCAAATATACTTCTGTTATCTAATTTGCTTCATTCTCTTGATAGTCCTTCCTGAAAAGCATATCTAGATAGGCTCTGTAGATTCTGATTGGTGGCTCCACATATTTACCTCATGTGATTGGCTCACCCATGTGCATTGCTATTTCTTTAACAAAGGATATCTAAATATTGAAGCAAATTAGATAATAGAAGTAAATTGGAATTTTGTTTAAAATTGTATTCTCTGTCTGAATCATGAAAGAAACATTTTGGGTTTAGTGTCCCTTTAAAATAGAAATTGACTGAATTACTCTAACAATAAAAACATAATGAAGTAAAGCTAGAAGTTTTAAAATATGCTTTGTTTTCGTAAGCGATAAGCAATTATTAGAAGTTGAAAGTAAGCTAAATTTGCGCTCAACAGATTAGCTTGTCTGAAGTGTAAGGGTTAAAAAAGGGGTTTAAAACACTCATATGTACACTTTCTGAGAAAAAAATATTTGATCATAATATTGATAAAAATGTGTTAGAAGGGATATGGGATATGACAAAATATTTGGGGCCTATTTATCAAGCTCTGTCCTAAAGACCGCTGCTTCATAACCTGTCTGCCTGCTCTGAGGCCGCAGACAGACTTCGCTGGAAATCAACCCGATCGAATATGATGGGTTGATTGACACCCTGCTAGTGGCTGATTGGCCGCGAATCTGCAGGGGGCGGTATTGCACCAGCTGATAAATGCAGAGAGTGTCTGCTGTCAGTATTTATAGATGTGCAGCGGACATGATCCGTAATATCGGATCGTGTCCGCTCACACGTTCTTAAATAGGCCCCATTTTACTGAGAACGGCTATTATATACACATATGTGTCTAAATATGTGTATGTGTGTGTGCTTGTATATATATATATATATATATACTCAAATACCTTCAAACATGAAAAATACTTTTTTTATTATTTATTGTAACGTGTCTAGAGAGGTGTTGGGTTAGCGTGCAAGCAACGTGTTAATTTTTTTTTTTAACAGCACGCTCCATTGAAGTCTATGGGCAGAAGAAGTTAACGTGGTTGCGATATCTAAAGTCCTAAAGTTACCGCGCATCAGGTTCTGCTTGCGTGTTTTAACTTGTAATATGCATGCTAACCTGGCCTTTGAGTTTACTTTGAAAGCAGTTTGCACGCAAGTGAAAAAATCCGTTAGCAGACCACTTGTAATCTGGCCCTAAGTTATAAACCTTTGCATAGGGGTTAAACACATACAGTTGTAACCAAAATTATTCAACCCCCATTGCAAATCAGGTTTTAATGTCAAAATTTACAGACTTTCAGCTGTTTGCAGTGGACAAATCAAACAAAAGCAATTGAAATAACTCTACAGAACGTATGCTTCAAGTGGTTTCCTCAAATTCAACTGGAAAATGAAAATGCAACTTTAAATGAATTCTGCAGTCTCAAAATTATTCAACCCCTTCATGGTAAGCATCTTTAGTACTTAGTAAAGCACCCTTTTGCTGTTATGACCAGTTAATGTAAACGAGATGTATTGACAGACACCAGCTTCTGGCAGCGTTTCGGAGGAATCTTAGCCCATTCCTCATGAGCAATTGCCACCAGTTCAGTAATATTGTTGGGTTTGCGTGCTGCAACATCCTTCTTCAAATCCCACCAGAGATTTCCTATGGGGTTCAAGTCAGGTGACTGTGATAGCCATTGTAGAATCTTCCAGGACTTCTACAACCAAGCCTTGGTGGAATTTGAGGTATGCTTGGGATCATTGTCCTGTTGGAAGGTCCAATGACACCCAAGCTTCAGCTTCCTCACAGACGGCATGACATTTTCTCCTAGGATTTCCTGATACTTCAATGAATCCATCTTGCCTTCAACATGCTGCCGGTTCCCAGTGCCAGAGGATGCAAAGCAGCCCCACAGCATCACCGAGCCACCACCATGCATAAATGTAGGCAGAGCATTCTTTTGAGCATTTGCTTAATTCTGTGGCTTATTCATATGATTTTGAGCATATTGGAGCGGAGTTTTCTTATACTTTTGGGTCAGTAGTGGTGTAAGTCTTGGAGTTCTGGCATGGAAACCTTCTGCGTTTAGTATACTTACTGTGCAAACTGAAACTTCTGTGCCTTTTGCCACCAAGTCTTGCTGCAGGTCTTTTGTAGTCACTCAAGGATTTTTCTCAACCTATCTTCTCAGAAATCTGGTTGCAGCTGTTGATAGCTTCTTTTTTCTGCCCCGTGCAGGTAGTGTTACCACTGTTTATTTAACTTTGAACTTGCGGACTATGCTTCCAATTGTGTCTCTAGGAACATTCAGTTCATTTGCTATCTTTTGTGTCCTGTTCCTTGTTTGTGAAGGGTGATGATCTCTTCTCTTAACTTTTTGAACCATTCTTTTGAGTTAGCCTTATTTCTAACATGCAGTCGAACGTTACACTCAACAAACCCCTAGCCAGTTCAGGTATTTCATGTGTTCTAGCTCAAGAACACCTGGTGCAACTTATGAAGCCCTTGATTAGCTGCATCAGGTGTGCTTGATACAACACCTTTGTTTGCATATTGTGCCGTTGTGATGGATTCTATTCAGGGGGTTGAATAATTTTGAGACTGCAGAATGAATTTTCAGCTTAATTTGGGGAAACCACTAAATGTATTTGTTGTGTTGAGCTATTTCAATTGCTTTTGTTTGAGTTGTTTATTGAAAACAGCTGAAAGTCTGTACATTTTGACAATAAGCCTGATTTGCAACGGTGGTTGTATAATTTTGATTACAACTGTATGTAAAGTCACACATGGGAGCCTTGAATTTTCCCAGCGGGACACAGATGGTGATTGCACGAGTTGTGTGAATGCCCCTCCTGAATGGTTAACAACCATGTTGTGCTTTGAAGCTGTAAGATTTGTGACTCCCAAACAGGATTTTACCTATGTGTTTGGTGAGGGTTAAACTCATAGGGGGTCAATCACAATCCTTTAGAAAAGCTTATCAAATAATTTATCTACAAACATCTACATAAACTTTAATGTTTTTTTGCAGAAAAATATTTAAGATTTTCTAAACTATTGGGATTGGGTCGGTTGCAAGCTCGAGCCATTAAAGAAACAGTAAATACCTTGTAATTTCAAGACATTTCTGTTGTGATACTATAGAATAACATAACAGCCAAGCTTAAGCTTAATGTTTTTTTAAAACAGATTAACACTCTTTTTACTGCAGTTATTTTTCAATAGCCTAACTCCGACCACCATTTGACGTATTTGGAGGAACCAATCTGGACGTTAGTCCACAGACAACAAGGCTAGCTACTGTCATAGACAAAGAAATTAGGACAGATATGTAGCAGAGTTGGCTTTGAGAAGCCAATAGGGTGCATTTCAAGTTCCAAGAATTAGACATTTCCCTATTTTCAGATACAAGCTGCATGAAAACTGAACATTTTATATAATAATCTCAAGGTTTAAACTGTCCCTTTAATGATAAAATTACATCTTCTAATGATTTAGGACATGTAATTTATGCATTTAAATGTCACTTTAAGGTAATTGATGTTAAATTTTGTTAACTCCATTACATTTGATTTTAAATTGTTATCTCTAGAACTGATATAGTGTAACATTTTTCTTTTTTTTTTTTTTGGCCAGAAAATTTGTGCTGTTCTTTATATACATTCAGATTCTCAGAAATAAAATTCCAGCATTATACAGTTACAAGGACATAGTACAGTGTCCGGATGGATTTTTGAATATAATGATTGAATTTGACATTTATGAAAATTGATGGCATGTCTCTTAGAAAATTCAGTCCAGTTTGCAAAGTTACTGAAGGTTTTTTTTTGTTTTTTTTTTGTTGCTTTTGACCAAAATGGTATAAGATAAGAATATACTGGATTGTATCTTAGCTCCAGGAGATATTTCCCAATTAAATATCAGAACCTTACAATCTTGGTTGAATATTTCCATGTAGAAAAAGATCTAAAATAAAAATGTACATGTGACTCAGATATTATTTTTGCTGTACACTGGTGAATCCAAGTTTACTTTCAGTAGTACTGTGCTAGAAGCTTGCATTTTTTTTAGACAAACGGTCATTGCATTTGAAAATAGAAATTAAACTGGTTAAAATGCTGGGTTATATTTCCTACCCATATTCAATGATCATTGCATTGAACTTGAGACTTGCATATCTCTATTCAATGGTTAACATTTTGGGTCAGATTAACTTTGCATATTCAATGGTTATTGCATTTCAACATAATGAAAGTGGTTACAATTTTGAGTCAGATTGTCTAGCCATACTCAATGGTCGTGTATTTGAATGCAACAATGAAACTAGTTAAAAGTATAAATCAGAATACCTATTAATGTTCAATAGTTATTGAATTTGAATATGTCAATGAAACTGGGTAAAATTTTGAGTCAGATTGCTCATCCATATTCTATGGCCAGTAAATTTGAACATAACAATGAAACTGGTTGAAACTTTTACAAGATTGCTTATCATATAAGCTTTGCAAATTTAAATAAAAATATATAAATAAAAAAATGGAAACAATTTATGTGACACTAAGATTTCTTTAAGCAATATCTTCCAAAATACATAAATTGTACACTTGTTTTGCAGAGTAAGCAATACTTTAAAATTGCTATCCATCCTACATTTTACTGTAGTGTCCTGTCTGTAAAGTCTACCCTTCTGCCCCTTCTGGAACTTTCCCTCCCCTTTAAATAATTCAGTTTTACAAAGCGAAGCAAGGCATTACTTTCCCATTCTCCTCCCTCAAAGAGTACAGCTTTTTCCATTAACAGTTCTGGCTCTTCCTTCTTACCACCAAGTTACACTGAGTCTCTCCCCTTAAGCTACCAGAACATTCCTATGGACCACCTTGTCTCTGCCCTTGACCTCCAAGAGTCTGCCTCCTCGGGTATAATATTTAGCTTTAACATTTTCATATAAATATATTATGCCTGTCTGGTTGTACTAAACAATGTTGAACAGGACAATGGCAAAAGTATATGTGGTGCACACTAGTGCAGAGGCACCACCATAAATGGCAGCAAGGTGAGCCCACCCAAAACATCCCAGCCACAGTCAATATTCGGTGCAGTAGTGATGGGTCACTGTTACTAAATCCCTTTTCCACTGAAGTGTGCTAAAGATCTACTTACAGTTTCGCTTTAATTGTAAGTACCTTGTGCATGGTTCGGTGTTCATCTCTCTTATGTGTTTTCAGAACATCGTCTTTTTATTGATTCTACTGGTTAATTGAGCCATAGGAAGTTATTTTCTCATCACCAACAGAAACCATCATTGAGGCCAAAAACTAAATGTGATTTATGGCAGCCAAAGAAAGGACAATATACTACTTGCTGTTCTCATTGCAATCAAATCTTTGTAGGATGGAGCATGAAAAACCATGGTGCTGCTCACAGGGGATGCCCTCAGGGAATTCATTAAAAAAGGGTCTGCCCCTGCAAGTTGCAAGATAACTTTTATAGAAAGTAATGGAATTTTCTTGAAAGGGAAACTTTACTGGGGAGAGTAAAGTTAGCAGGAAGCTGCGGACACTCTTTAAAAATGAAATCCTTCAGCCAATTGAAATTATCTTATAATTGCCCCTATTTTTGTAAACATGTGTTTTCTATAAAAGTAATAAATGTCTTTCATATTTTAAAACAATCTCACCACCTTTTAATTGTCAAGAAATAATAGTGAGAACTGCAGGGGGGAAATGTTAACAGAATGTGTTACTTCCATGGAACGTCACTGTTCAGCCCAATAGCAGAGGTTGGGTAACTCTTTTTATATTAAGGATATTCATTTTGTTAAAATGAAAATGAAAATGTGTATCCGTGACAAAACAAATGCTACCAAGCATATAGTTATATGCTTGGTAGCATTTGTTTTGTCACGGATACACATTTTCATTTTCATTTTAACAAAATAAATATCCAAATGAATGCACAAAGAAAATAAAAGAAATCCAAAAAATACTGGTGAAAATGTTTCAGTATCCATTAATTTCCTTTAATCTCTTTCAAGGGGTTAATACTTACCTTAACGTACACTAGAGAGTGTGCTAATCTGATAATCTTCTTGCCAGAGCCCCAGCCGCGCTAACAGTTAGTGCAGAACTATGGAACTAAGAGCGTTAAGCCTGCTGTTAGCAAAGCCGGGTCTCTAGCAAAAAGAGAATCGGGAGACAAAAAGATACGGACATCCCTGGTATGATTAAAAGTTCACTTTATTGATCCAACTTCAGTAAAAGCCATTAGGTTGTGAAAGATATGCCACAAGAGAATCTGACGTGTTTTGGCTCTATGCTGTAGTCTTAGCTTAGAAGAGAATCGGGTTAATGCACTCTCCAGAGTGCATTAAAGTAAGTATTGTAGCTACTGGTGAACTTTTCACCTGTAGCTTTGAAACATTTTCATTAGTTTTAAGGGAAACAAATGTCAATGTTTAACTAAAATTCAATATTAATTTAATTTTAAACAAAAATTTTGTAGCCGCGCAACCCTAAATTGTTGTGAATTTCCTATTATAAATATGATTTCACTTTTTTCTTTTTTTGCATATGCAGTATAGTTTTATTATATATATATATATATATATATATATATATATATATATATATATATATATATATATATATATATATATATGTGTAGAGAGAGAGAGAGAGAGAGAAAGGGGCACTCTAATCAGAATACAAGGCAAGCACAATATAAGCAATTGTAAAAATAAATAATTGGACAAATATTATCAAACAAAATAGGGGAGTCCCAGCATCAGATATGATTAAAAAGTCCTCTAGAACAATCAGCAGGAACTCCAGGAATCTTCAGATACACATCAAATATAGGACTGCTATCTTCTTAAATCCACCAATACGCAAATCTAGCATATCAAGAAACAAAGAAGTGCCCTTTGTTGCTTGATATTGTATAATTTTATTATGATGTCTACAGTGTATCTTAAAAAAAATCCTGTTCAAGTATAATACAAATTTTCATAAAATCTTATTTTTGCAGGACAATTTTGTTGCAATGTTTAATGTGAATAAACAGTGCACATTTTACTGCATATTTGTAATTCAATATTTATTTTATTTGTTTTATACAAACTGCTCTCAAGGTAAAAATTGTCTTTTGAGAAATTCCACAGGGGCTTTATAATACTGGTGAGATTTCTTAGAGAATTACACAAGCCCAGAGAAGTTTAGAGACTCAGGACGTGACTGAACCTACTTGATGCAGTTGGTTTAAAAATGTGTATAATTTTTTAACAGTATACAGCCAACAGAAACAAAATGCAAGTGCTTAGACAGGTGCACAAATGCACAGTTCAGCTACATATAGGACCAGGAGCTACAGGCTAGTTGATGCCTCTTCTGAGGTGGGATTTATTCATTGCCAGCAAAGCACATAACTAAAGTTACCACATTTACAGCAGTTTGCTTTAGTTCCAGGGGAGTTTGAGGCTGCACAAAGAAAATTATTTTTTTCTCTCTACTAATCACAAATGAAAAAGAAAATGTAAACTAGGAAATTGGTAACCTCATTTCACTGGTGACATTTTTGCTAGATCTAATAACAGTAAAAAATGTAAAGGAACATTTCTGTTTGTGTGTTATTATAAAGCCAATGATTAACAAGGTTTGTGCCAGCCAGTATTTGTAGCGGTAATATGTACCTGCTTGCCTGCAGCAATACAAAGTGATTAGGTGTCAGTACATTTGGAGGTTGTTAGACAGTGCTCTAGTAGTTGATATGATTGGCCATTAGTTTTTAATGCCTTTAAGAAAAAATAATATTTGGACATTTTAAATCCAAATTTACTTTTCTGTAAAGATAGATATGTGTTTCCCTAAATACAAAGATGTTAGTGGAAACTAATTAGTAGGTCTAACAGACAGTGGTAAGTGGAGCCCATGGGGGATATTTATCAAAGCCTCAACTATGCTGCATTCGCTGGCACCAATATGTTCGCCTTACATGGCCTAACATCGCGGCCGCTGACCTGAATACGATCTCCATAGTTATAAAAAAACCATCAAAAAGCTGCACACCAAGTACGGGGCGATGAGCATCGGGCTGTTGTTAACTAACAGTCATCGATCTCGCTGCTATTTGGCTTTGTACCAACTTTATTTATACCCTGTCCCTAAACGCCACCATTATACTAAAATGTTTAACCCTATCCCGCCTCTCCCGGACCCCGACGCAACTTTAATAAAGTTAGTAACTTCTATACCGCCGCAACCTAAATAAAATGTATTAACCCTTATTCGGCCGCTGCCCAGACCCCGCCGCAACCTAATTAAAGTTATTAACCCCTAATCCGCTGCTCCTGGACCCCGCCGCCACTAAATAAACGTATTAACCACTAAACCTCTGGCCTCCCACATCGCCATAAACTAAATTAAGCTATTAACCCCTAAACCTAACAACCTGCTAACTTTACATTAAAATTACAACATCCCTATCTTAAAATAAATTTAAACTTACTTGTAGAATTAAAAGAAACTAATTCTAAACTATTAATTAACCTATGAATAAGGACTTAAGGCCGAAACGTGTAGGACATACCTTTGACTGCTGCTTTTATCTTACCCTTGCTATGTATTGTGGAGAATAAAGATATTATATTTTAACCTATTGCGTTTTGGATGACTCGCTGGTTTCTCACTTGCTTTGGATATTAATTAACCTACCCTAACTATTATACTAAAATTTCATTAAACTAGCAATTAAATTAACTATATTGCATATTAAAACACCCTAACCCTACTCAAATTATTTAAATCTACTATTAAAAATTACTAAATTACAAAAATAAACGCTGTTACAAAAAATAAAAAACACTAAATTACAAAACAAACAAACCCCAGTATCAAAAATAAAAACGAATTACACCTAATCTAAAGGCCCCCCAAAATAAAAAAAACCCCTAGCCTACAATAAACTACCAATGGCCCTTAAAAGGGCCTTTTGCGGGGCATTGCCCCAAAGAAATTAGCTCTTTCTCCTGTAAAAAAAAAAAAAAAAAAACTCCCCCCAACGTAAAAACCAACCATCCAACCAACCAACCAACCCCCCCCAAATAAAAAGCCTATCTAAAAAACCTAAGCTCCACATTGCCCTGGATCCTTCAAGCAGAACTTCTAAAACTGGTAAAAAAAGTGTATCATTAGGGGTTAGTGTTAGATTTATTTAAGGGTTTTTTGTGTGGGTTTTATTTTTAGAGTAGGGTCTGGGCAAGTAAAAGAGCTAAATGCCTTTTTAAGGGCAATGCCCATACAAATGCCCTTTTCAGGGCAATGGGGAGCTTAGGTTTTTTGAATAGGCTTTTTATTTGGGGGGGTTGGTTGGTTGGGTGGTGGGTTTTACTGTTGGGGGGTGTTTGTATTTTTTTTTACAGGTGAAAGAACTGATTTCTTTGGGGCAATGCCCCGTAAAAGGCCCTTTTAAGGGCCCTTAGTAGTCTATAGTAGTTTTTATTTGGGGGGGGGGGGCTTTTTTATTTTGATAGGGCTGTAATTCGTTTTTATTTTTGATACTGTGTTGCTTCTTTTTCCGTAATTTAGTGTTTTTTATTTTTTGTAACTTATCGTTTATTTATTTTTGTAATTTAGTAATTTTTAATAGTAGATTTAAATAATTTCAGTAGGGTTAGGGTTTTTAATATGTAATATAGTTAATTTAATCGCTAGTTTAATGTAATTTTAGTATAATAGTTAGGGTAGGTTAATTAATAGTTTAGAATTAGTTTCTTTTAATTCTACAGGTAAAGGTAAGTTTAAATTTATTTTAAGATAGGGATGTTGTAATTTTAATTTAAAGTTAGCGGGTTGTTAGGTTTCGGGGTTAACAGCTTCATTTAGTTTATGGCAATGTGGGGGGCTGGCAGTTTAGTGGTTAATAGGTTTAGTTTTATTTGCGGTTGACGGCTTGATAAATATCCCCCCATAGGTGAAATCTTTAAATCTAACTCTGAGTTATGGAACCTTTCTCAAAGACATTGAACAATTAAACTGTAAGAACAGAGGAATAAAAAATATGGGGTAGATTACAAGTGGTGCCCTTTCCACTTCAAATCCTGAAAACAAGAAAAAGATTTCTATTGATATTTCATTTTTAATAATGTGTTTTACTGTGTATGTACTGAATCTATATGGATTAAAGGGACATTCCAGCCCAAACTGGAATGTACATGGATGATTTTGAATAGAAGCATTTTTTGCAATATACAGGTATTAGTAAAAAAAAGCTTTTAGTAAAAGCTATAGCAGTTTCAAAAGTATATTTAAGCTCCATGCACCGGTATTTTAAACACAGCACTTGCTTAGAGATACTAAGGTGCTTATACCATCTGGTAATGGCTCAATTTGTTAATTGCCGACATGATACAAACTCAAAGTAAAAAAAAACTCTGGGCTAGATTACAAGTGGAGTGCTAATTTATCTTGCCCATGAATGGGCAAATTTGCTCGTTTAGGGGTGCACAATAAATAAACAGCCATTAAAAATGGATGGTTATTGCTATCATGAGCTTGCAGTAGCAATTAGCACTCCGAAAATTAACCAGAGATCAGATCTCTAGTTAATTTTCTAAGGCCTAGATTTGGAGTTCGGCGGTAAAAGGGCTGTTAACGCCACGCGTGTTTATGTCTAACGCACGGCATTGTTTGACTCCGGTATTTAGAGTTAAAATAAGACCATCTAACGATGCTCCTAACGCGTGTATGTCACACGCGTAATACTGCCCGCGTAAGACAGTCTCCCATAGAGATCAATGGGAAAGGCAAAAAATTGCTTTTTTCACCTAACACTCGATCTCGCGAGAATACGTACAGCTCGGTCATATGACGCATACCACATCATGCACAACAATAACACACCGCAAATGTCACAACAACAATCAATCAACAAAGCACACAAGCATTACACATTCACAAGCGGGGAATGTTTTAATAAAATTTTATACGGGGAACACGCATATACTTTAAGATGCGGAAAATCGCAAAATAACAACAAGGATTAAAAATGATATACATACACTCGAAACAAAATCGCATTCAATATCACTATATATTATGACAAACATACATATACAACACTTCACAAAGAACACACCATCGCAAAATCACATTTAAAAAGAATACTATTGGACAATGTTAGAGAAAACGACCACTATGACATCATCGCATTCTACACATTCCACAAATACCAACTCAAAATGAGCATGCGCAAATTCACACACCTAATACACATTGCACTAATATTAATTGCTAATAAAGCACACCTGAACACTATTTACAACGCAAATAGGTACATCATTAAACATTTACACAGGGTATATAAGCACCACACAAGCATGGCTTCTTTGACTGTGTTGCTGTTGGGTCTTTGGAGATTGGAGGTTTAAGAATAGAGAGTTTGCGAATTTTTGAGAGTTAGTGTTAGCGTGAGAGAGTCAGTTGGTAGTGTTAGCGTGAGAGAGTGAGTGAGTTAGTGGTAGTTAGTGGGAGTGGGAGAGAGTCTGTTAGTGGGAGCGTGAGTTAGTTAGTGGGAGTTATTAGTGAGAGTTGTTAGTGGGAGCGTCAGTTAGTGGTAGTTAGTGAGCGTTAGTGGGAGTGTTTGTTAGTGAGAATTAGAAGTAGTGTGAGTTAGCGAGCGAGTGATTTTTCTGTACACTTAACACATTTACACGCAAACACATTCAATACATACATACACTTATCAATAACACTACATACACTCCATACCCCCTACCCCCCTCATACTACACTCCATACCCCATTCCTTGTAGTCCCATTCCCTTTCATCCCATTTACTCTTATCCCATACCCCATACCCATCCCATACCCATACCCTAGTTACATTTAGTTTACATATCCTCCTTTTAGTCTTATTCTTTTCGTTTATTTAAATACTCCTTACCCTCTTTGTTTTTTACATCCCTCTCACACTTTAAGCACCTTTTTTGTCTTTTTAGTTCTTTATTTTGCCCCCCTTTAATTTCAGCACACTCACTTTTTGTTTGATTATTTGGGGTTTAGTTTAGGGAAGAGATGGAGGCCAGGCAGGGGACAGGTAGAGGGGGGAGTAGAGGGAGGGGGAGAGGAACAGGGCAGGAAGGGGGGCAGGAAGCGGGGGTGGAAGCGGTGGGTGGACCCAGCCACTTGGTTCAAGATGACCAAGTGGCTGGGCCCAGTGGCGGTCAGAGTAGGGCTTCACAGTCCGGGAAACAGAGGGCATCATCACAGGGGAAGGCCAAGGCGACTAGGGAGGCGAGGTTTTCGATGGAGGAGAAGGAGGCCCTCGTAGAGGCCTATATGGCCAGGCATAGGATGCTGCAGCACCAAAAGACCACCCCGACTGACAGGAGGAGGCTCTGGAACGAGATAAGGAATGCAGTGGGTGGCCGGAACCGCGATATGGATTCTATCAAACATCGGTACCGGGACTGTAAACTTGAACTGAAAAAAAAGTTAAGCCTGGAGGCCCGACATGCCGCAGGGACAGGTGGCGGCCCTGCCATTGAAATGGAGTACTGCCGATGGGAGGAAATGTTGCGGCCCAGCATCTCCGAGGTGGAAGTAGTCGGTATCGGAGGAATCGATACCGGGAACCTGCCACTCTCATCTGACGGTAAGCTTATTGAACAATAATTTCACATACAAATGTATTTCAAGGGACACTATACGCAAACATTTACTTTCATGATTGAGGTAGCGAATACAATTTGACAAAACATTCAAATGTACTTATATTACCTAATTTGATTCATTCTTGAGATATATTTTAATGAAGAAATAGCCATGCACACGGTGAAACAATCACAGGAGGCAGCTATATTCAGCTAACAATCAGCATCTTATAAGCATATTTAGATATGCTTTTCAGCAAAGAATATCCAGAGAATTAAGCGAATTAGATAAGAAAAGTACATTCGAAAGTTGATACAAAATGTATGCTTCTAAATCATGAAAGATAAAACATTGGGTTTCATGTGTTAAGGATCAGATTAATGCTATAACGTTGTTTACACGCATTCTATTACTTTGCGGTTACATCAGTATCTAGGCTATAGGTTAGGTGTGCATTTAAACAGACTGAAAAAAAACGCAAAAACATTCACATTGACCACAGATATCACAAACACGGTTTAGAAAAAGCGGAAATAGTATTGATTGTTTGTTAGATTTCAAAGTGGATTAATGATTCTGCATTTGTAATTGTATCGTAAGCTAAGTCATTTAAACCTTTATTTGCAAATATGCTAATATATACATTTTTTTTTTTTTTTTTTTTTTTTATATACAGAGTCTGGGGACGAGGCAGCACAGCCTCCTGCATCTCCCCGGGATGAGAGTGGTGGTGAGGAATTTCCACTTCGGAGGGAAGAGGCCCCCCGTGACGAACAGCGCACGGGAGATGATGAAGAGGCCCCGGAAGCACAGGAGGAACCCGCGGAACCCGCGGAACCCGAGGTCCCTCAAAGACCCGCACTCCGCCGTGCACGGGCACCCCGCCGTGCACGGGTTCAACATGCACAACAAGAGGAAATAGCGGAGGTGCGGGTTCTACTGGAGTACATAGACCAGATGCGTACCTCCCGGATAGAAAATATAGAAGGACGACACAGAATACTTGATGGCCAAAATCAGATTATTCAAGGACAAAATGAAATCATCAACATACTGAATAGAATAGAAGAAGGCCAAACAAGAATATTTCAGCTTCATCAAGAAATGTTCACTTTTTTCCGGGAGGCGCATTCTGGTCTACCTCCTGTTGCTGTGCCTCTTGTTGCTGGGCCTCTTGCTGCTGGGCCATCTCCTCCTGCCGGCCCATCTCATCCTCCTCAGCCATCTACTCCTCCTCCTCAGCCATCTACTCCTCCTCCTCCTCAGCCATCTACTCATCCTCCTCAGCCATCTTCTCCTCCTCATACATCTTCTCCTCCCCAGCCATCTACTCCTCACCTTGGTCGTCCCAGTACTCTTCCTTCCACTCCTCCCACAACAGCTCCAAGGAGGACTCTTCGGAGTCGGCAGTTGCCTCTCCCAGAGCCTCAGCCCCGTGGGAAGAGGGGAAGGAAGAGGAAGTAAGTATTTTTTTCATCTTCACTGCTTTTTTTAATTTAATGTGTAATGGATAGGTATGTGATGATGTTGTTTTCATACACTTGTGGACCACACTCTGTATATAATCGACTTCTATGGGACCGGGTCCATGGAGGCAGATTGTTTGCAGAGTGTGGGTTATAAGTGTGTGAAAACCACATCATCACATACCTATCCTTGTTCATGATATTGATTGGTTTCTGTGATGTGATGTCCAAACTGTTTCCCGAATCGCTAACTAAATTACCATAACAATTTTCCATGATGGCATATTACTGTTTGAATGCCAATAACACAGCTTAAAGGGACAGTCAGAAAATTATTGATTACAAAGAAAACACTGTATTACGCATTATAAAGTTGGAAACAACAAAACATGGAGAAATACATGTGTGACTTATGTGCTTACCCTTTTATCTATGACTATGAAAAATGACCACTTATTTGTTGTTCTGACATAACAACATTTTAGATATCAATGATCAATACATGGTCAATAATATGCTGTATGAGCACAAGGTTTTACATATACAAATGCTATCAAAATGCCCTCTAGTGCTCAAATTGTATAATGATTACAAGCACTCTTCAAGATCGAAGAAATGAGCACACCAACCTCATAAGTTTAGATAGCAAATTTAAATAAACCCAGACAAATGTTCAATTGTTGAGAAACATTTGATATCCTTGATATTACAGAATTGACTTTTAGAATAATGACAAACATTATATATTTTCGAAACTGTCCCTTTAACAACATTACATATGCTAACACATATTTTAAGCTTGTTGGTATATCTACATGTACTTTGTCAAATAAAAAAAAATTGAAATCACATTTATATTGACGTGTTAAATAAAGTCTATTTTCTTTAAGAGACATTATTGTGTTAATATTTTATTGTAAAGACATTTTTATTTAACAATGAATATGGTTTAAAGTCCTTTTAGGAGTGGGGGGGGGGGGTGAAAATATGCTAACAATAATATATTTGAAGATTAAACTATGTGGATCTCATACATGATACAAAAAACAACATTTGCATTCAAGGGACAGTATCCTATATTTTTAACATAACTGTATGTAATAGACACTACTACAAACAACAAGATTAACATATACTGATATCAATATTAAAAAGCTTCAAACACTTGAAAATAAAATAGGGTTAGCTATATTGAAAATATAGACGAAACCCCCATTACAACCATAAAACAACACAATACCCCATCATTAACATATGAAAAGACCCTTTACACAAACTGGAGAAAGCTGGAGAATGTACTCACATGAAACTCAGAGGCTTTGCGAGGAGTAAGAAAATTACTTACATTTTCTTAGAACAGAAGAAAAAATAAACGTATTGGTTAAACAATGGACTATCTAACTGTATGTAATAGACACTACTACAAACAACAAGATTAACATATACTGATATCAATATTAAAAAGCTTCAAACACTTGAAAATAAAATAGGGTTAGCTATATTGAAAATATAGACGAAACCCCCATTACAACCATAAAACAACACAATACCCCATCATTAACATATGAAAAGACCCTTTACACAAACTGGAGAAAGCTGGAGAATGTACTCACATGAAACTCAGAGGCTTTGCGAGGAGTAAGAAAATTACTTACATTTTCTTAGAACAGAAGAAAAAATAAACGTATTGGTTAAACAATGGACTATCTAACTAGAGACAAAATCCAAGCTTTTGATTTATAATGTGAGTGTCTAATGAACCTTTAATAAAATATACAACGAAATTACATTTAGAAGAAGTCGGCATCATATATTTAGCATATGATAAAGATAACTGCATATTGATTACTTTATTCAAACACAATAGCGCTTATTTATTAATTAGATATATTCAACATTAAACACAACATTAATTTTTTCTGAAAAAGGAACATATTGTTGACAAACATATTAAACATGGACTGTAGAGATTTGCACTTGCCTAGAAATATCCTATGCATGAAAACATTTTTCTTTCGTTCGTTGATTCAACCAGACATACAGCAAAAGAGAATGTGGTGGTCTTTATCAGCTACGGGTCAACAATGTAACATGATGCAAATAATACATATTCGCAAGCTTTTTAAAATTGGATGCAGTCACAAACGTTTTTAACGTGCACAAATATTGCGGGACTACGTAATCCAATCAGACGTTTTTTTACCTTTACATGTGCCGTCTTAACATGGCGCTTCCTTGATCACGTAAGAACGCCATCCAATGAAAGGCACATTATTGATCACGTAAGAACGCCCAAAAAAAAAGGCGCATCCTTGATCGCGTCAAAACGCAATCCAATAAAAGGCATATTCCTGATCACGTAAGAACGTCAGTCAATACAAGGAATCATTGGACAGCCTGGCAGGTGACGTCTTAAGCAACATGGCGCATCCGAGATCGCTGAAAAAACGCAGACAATACAAGGACTCAGTGACAGCTTGGCATATCACTAAGAAACGTATTTATATTTTAGGAACTAGTATGTGTGTAGATTGCTATCTAGGAATGACAACAAATCCTGAATCATCTTTTCGGACTTGACTGTCCCTTGAACTATAGCTATGGTGTATATCTTTAACATTTAAAAGATACACATGAGAAATACATATGCCATTGATGTTTTAAGATATGTTTGGATTGTTGTTGAATAACAATAGTTATACATGTATTGATTAAACGTGTCATTTATTCAGGTTTAATTATTGTCAGCCTACCTATAGCCATATATGGGAGGAGATGTATTTTGTTAACATATTAGTTAACTAATATTCATCATCTAAATTATTTGCATTACACACAGAGATTTATTTGGTTACACTTTTACACTAATATAGATTTGAAAATGAAATACAGGTGCTGTCAACATTACAATAAGATTGTTTATTAATATAATTATATGTCTTTGTTCTTGTAAAAAGGACAAAAACGCTTTACAAATGGAAATACATTCATTAACAATTGTGATCAACATCACTTAAAGGGACATTATTTTGTTTTTAAAAAGAGCATACACATAGTCAATACTATTTCAATAAAATGAAGACTTTACAGGGATTATATCATTTTATCAATACTCAGATCATTTGGTAAAGGTGCATCAATTCATGCAGACTTTCTAAATACACACATGGATCTGAACATTTAAATATACATATATACACAAATACCAATCTATATATACATATATAAAGAAATTACTCTGCTAATCATAATCAGGCAATGATAGAGCTAAGAGAAAATAATATAAAGACAAATAATAAGATTACATTGGAGATGTTAATCTTAAAGTCATTTACTATTGTCTTACATATATGATTTCAGTATAACAAATATATTTGGTAGGTCCCTTTAAGGATCAACAACATAAACTAGAGCTTTCAAAAAATAACAGGAAGAATGAGGACAATTATTTGTGAAATAAAATGTATTTTATTAGTATGTAAGAAAACATACACAACGTTTATAAATAATCTTGTAAAAATAAGGAATATATGAGCCATATGACAAGGTAACACAGTGCATCACAGTCCATGAAGAGAGTTGCCAAGGGCCAGCATAGCCCCATTGGAGACATATGACAAGGTAACACAGTGCATCACAGTCCATGAAGAGAGTTGCCAAGGCCCAGCATAGCCCCATTGGAGACATATGACAAGGTAACACAGTGCATCACAGTCCATGAAGAGAGTTGCCAAGGGCCAGCATAGCCCCATTGGAGACATATGACAAGGTAACACAGTGCATCACAGTCCATGAAGAGAGTTGCCAAGGGCCAGCATAGCCCCATTGGAGACATATGACAAGGTAACACAGTGCATCACAGTCCATGAAGAGAGTTGCCAAGGGCCAGCATAGCCCCATTGGAGACATATGACAAGGTAACACAGTGCATCACAGTCCATGAAGAGAGTTGCCAAGGCCCAGCATAGCCCCATTGGAGACATATGACAAGGTAACACAGTGCATCACAGTCCATGAAGAGAGTTGCCAAGGGCCAGCATAGCCCCATTGGAGACATATGACAAGGTAACACAGTGCATCACAGTCCATGAAGAGAGTTGCCAAGGGCCAGCATAGCCCCATTGGAGACATATGACAAGGTAACACAGTGCATCACAGTCCATGAAGAGAGTTGCCAAGGCCCAGCATAGCCCCATTGGAGACATATGACAAGGTAACACAGTGCATCACAGTCCATGAAGAGAGTTGCCAAGGGCCAGCATAGCCCCATTGGAGACATATGACAAGGTAACACAGTGCATCACAGTCCATGAAGAGAGTTGCCAAGGGCCAGCATAGCCCCATTGGAGACATATGACAAGGTAACACAGTGCATCACAGTCCATGAAGAGAGTTGCCAAGGGCCAGCATAGCCCCATTGGAGACATATGACAAGGTAAAAGAGTGCAACAGGCACAACAATAAACAGAAAAAAAGGCCAAATGGCAACACTAACAATAAAAATTCAACATGTGGACGGAGGATTCTTATCTGCCACCATGGAGCATATCCAGATCCTCCACTTACTGGTCATCCTCTTCATTGTCCTGTGCATGTCCAGCTCCAGATTCAGGCCTTGAACGTAATCGCATAATTTCACGCAGAGTCAAGTCCTGAACCCGGAGCTGGGCCTGCATGGTGTCGTTCATCCCTCTCAGGACAGCTGCGTTCCTCAACACGGCCTGCTCTACTCTTGCTATCCCTTCTAGCATGAGCCATGCTGAGTCACAGCCTAAAATAAAATAAAATTAAATATTAAGGATAATTACACAACAGACTAAAAATTTTTAATACATACATTGTCATCATAAAGACAAATAATTATTTACATTAATTAGTTTACATGTATTCTTTACACATGAATTAGGTTATTCAGACAGACAGAAATCATTAAAGGGACATGTTACTCAAACATGTTGTCCCCTTTAATTGGTTTTAGATGATCCACTTATACAGCTTGAGTGTATCAAATCTTGTTAAAGGATTTACATTGTACTTACATCAGAAATTTAACAATTAAATTTAGACTGTGGTAGGCACACCTATCCTTAAACATTTTTGCATTGAGGACAAGCTGTGTAAACATAGCAACCAGAAGAAATTACATTCCCACTGGGTTAGACAAGAGATAATGTATCCACATTTGTACATAAAATTTTGGATCCAAGTAGTGGTGTTTGGTATATGTAGCGATATCCAATTAAAGGGACACTGAACCTAAATATTTAATGGACTCATTCAGATAGAGCATGACATGACAAATCTTTATAAATTACACATATTCATTATATGTTTTAATTCTCAAGCTATATTTTGAAAGCAAGAATGTTGCTTTTTATGGAAGCCAATATTTGTTTATCAACTTTGTTTGTGCATGCTGGTTGATGGATACATTCATCCAACAATAAAGAAATGATGGCCAGATGTATTTTATTGTTTAAACTAATTATAGGAATTACTTTTTTTAAATAAATATATCAAGAGAATGACGAATAATTAATAAGAGTATTAAATTATAAATTTGATTAACATTGCATGCTGGATTTGAATCACAATTTAACAAATTTAACTTCACTGTACCTTTAAGTATCTTATAAAGTGTATTTAGAATGATACTTACAGCTGTGCCTGGGAAGGACAATCTGACACCCAGGACAATGAAGGTTGAGACAGGGGGGAGGGATGGGATTGGCTTGGGGAGGGATGTGAATGGCTTGGGGAGGGGTGAGCTGCCGCTCCGGGGTAGGCCGTACAGCTGGGGAGTGGGGAGTTTGGGTCTGGGCAGCTGTACGGGCCAGAATACGGGGAGAGTGGCGAAGGGGGGTGTATGGGCGTTTTTTGGGATGGACAGGATATGAAATATGGGAAGGGCTGGCAGTGGTCTGGGCATGGTCATGAGTTTGGTCATGGGAAGGGCTCTGGGTCTGTGCAGGGGTGTGGCCATGGTCATGGGTGTGTGCATGGGGAGGGGTCTGTGACTGGGCAGGGGCGGAAACCAGATGACCAGAAGTGGTGGATCCATCTGAAAATGTAAAGACAATATATTAACATCTCATACATCCTGACATCAAATCAACGCATTTCAAATTGATTATGTTTTCAATATACTTCGAAGTGTGTTTGAATTTTTAAACAATTCTGAAATGAGGATATGGTATGTATATAGGCACTCAGATGAATATCAATGACTGTCTGTACAATTTGAACCTTATTATTGTGTTTTGGCATGGAATATGCATGTGACATAATGATGGCATGAATTATAAATTATTAAAAATAAATATACAAGCAGAATTTCATGCTGCCTGATATAGAAAGGGGGCAGTAGTGTATTTGAACAGACAAATAATATTCCTTTTTAAAGGGCAAAAGCTGTAGACTTTTAATCTCTTCAATAAAATGATTTCCAAAAAATAAACATGTTGGAAACATGATAGATATATTTCACATACCATCAGACTCCAAGGCAGCCTCTTCCTCCTCCGTCCCACATGTGACAGCAATCTCTGTAAAACATAACATGTTGTGTACACTTTAAGATCAGATATTATAACATATGTTACTGTTGCTCAAATACGCACATCAATGTTGCATTAAAGATATACACACACAAAGTTATGATTTACATCATTTTGATGGAGCATACAAATGACAATAGATTTGTTATTGTCAATGAATATTAATTTTAATGTATTGTTTGTATTAATGTTAAATTCATAAAAGCATAGTACATAGAACATTTAAGATTTCTCATGTGTGTATCACTTGATGACTGTTGTCAAAAAATCTAATGGAAACAAACATATGTTATACATCTTATGAATAACAAATGTGTAGACTAATAAAGTAGAAATTATTAATCGTTCAATATGAAAAATAAATTAATATATAATCAGAAGATAAATATTTTGAATTTTTATAATGTTATGCTTCATCAGAATCATGATCATAATATTGATTAGCAATACACCTTCAATTACATATAAATGAGTCAATGGACTTACCAGGAGACCGCAAAGGCGTCTCTATGTCACTGCTGGATTCCTGTGGGCTCACCACACCAACTCTCTCTATGAATGATATAGATATATATTATTAAACACATTTGGGATATCACTAAATCACATCTGTCTAGAATTTTAACATTAATCAACTTTAAAATGTGAAGAATAGAGCAGTCATTACACCAGAAAATGCTTGATTGAATCAAGGGGATTCTGTAAAAATATCTGTATTGAACATATGTTTAATGTCAGACTACATTAGACATCAAATTCATCTCAGATGCTGCTATTGCATATCTAAATATACCCAATGATCAATGTTCTTAACCCTTTAAGGACACGCCTTTCACTTTGCTCAATTGTTTTATGACGGAATAATTCCGTCATATGTCCTTAAGAAGTTACAAGAATACACACAAACCACATATTGAGTAGCATCTGTTGACAAATCTAAACAAACACATGTGTCACATCGAGCCATTTTTGCAATGTACAGTAATCTTGTTTAGGACACAACACATATTTATCACAATACAAAACAAAATTGATTATTACAAATATGTAATCATGGTGCTGTTAGAGTATGCAGATATCTATAAAGTAACTCCAACAGAGAATGTGATTTATATATCAATAGTTTTTAATAAAAAGAATGTAAAGATGAATGAATCTATTTTGTCTTAAAGGGACACTGACATGATTAATTTAAATAATTGATTTCTATGTTCAAACTGTAAAAAATGATTTAACATTGACTCCTATTATAATTAGAATGTTGCTCGATATTAATCTTAAAGGCAGATAAGGAATATTGGATTCAATAAATATTGTTTGTTGAAGGTATCCACCAATCATCAATAAAAACCCAGGTTGGTCAACCAAAATTTAGATGCACATAAACGTACTTTCTTTATTTTACAATACATTTAGCAATAGAATATGTCACATATGATGATAGTATTATATTTTTATGTTTATTAATATTGCATACTGTATCTGAATGACAATATTAATAATTGTAGCTCAGTATCCCTTTAATGTAAAATTAAATTGATTCCACAATGTTGTTGTTAATGAATTATCTACTCCATATGTTGATGTCATGAATGGTATTGAGCATGCAATTAAAATGTAATATGTTATTTAAGGATATCCGAATAATTATTTAATTTTCATCTATTAAATAGACATTACATATAAATATTGAACAATGTGTATTTAGTATGTAATGTTCAGTCCATGTTTCTAAGACAAATGTCAATTAAAAAGAGACATACCATACTGTGACAAGCCCTGGCTTGAGGATCCAGCAGCCACATCCATATCTGTAATATATTAAATGAGGATTGCATATCATTAATACTAATCATGGCATGTTTAAAAAATTTACATTAATAACAAATCAATTGAAAAATATTAATCCTTTGGTAGTCCCATGAGTTAATAGTTTCCTCAATTAAATTAATTAAAAATATATCCTGGACTCTTATTTTCAATCAGTTGTGTTGTTTACTGTATCTTTAAGAATATCTGCTTGTTATTACATAATCATCAATTGATGGCCATATGTTATAATTGTTTTGTATTATTCGTTTTTTATTAGCTATAATATTTAAAATAAGAATACTGTATTCTTCACTAATCTAAGAATTCCAATTTAATTTTTAACAACATGTATAAAGCAATGCCACTTTCCGCAAACCCATGTTAACGTGGATGAGAAATGCCATTTTCGCGATCATTGCGCAATGATTCCAAGCGGAATTACGCATCCGTCATTTCACCAATATGTATAAAGCAATGCCACTTTCCGCAAACCCATGTTAACGTGGATGAGAAATTACATTTCCGCTCTGTGACGCATATTCTGTAGAGCGCAAGAAACATCATTCCTATTTCATGTGTCAATAATCTAAAATCAGATATCTAAACATCATATGTAGTGTATGTTGTGAGATCTGTATAGGTTTAGTATCTGACTATATACACATATTTTGATTATAAAAAAAATATATATATATATTATATGAAGTTGGATAATTACCTGGTTCAGATTCTCTATCATCTCCTCCCAGGCCACCGGACGGAGAAGCATCTGCCCTGTCCCCCGCGTCAGGACTTTCAGATCCCGCAGCTGGGAGGGAAGAAGAGGAGGCCGAGGATGGCGAGGATCTAAATCTTTTGGGGACCCGGAGATTGAGGAGCTCGCATAAAGTCACCTCATAAGGGAGTAGGTACAGTTTCCGCGGGGCCTTTCTTTGGCCCCCTCTTTTACGGGCTTGTACCCAGTCCCTTATGAGGTTTACTTTTTTAGATAAACGCAACCTCATATCTCCGAATCTCCTCATGATCTGATCCTGGGTCCTCTGGACGTCACACACCAATCTAACCGCATTGGTGATAGACTCCCAGAGGGCCTTCTTAACAGGCGCATCTGTCAACCTCCTCTTGTTCCCAAACAGCTGGGGATAAAAGTCCTTGACGGCGTGGACCAGTGCAGCGCTCTCCTCCTTGGTGAACCTGGGAACTGACATGCCTGCTGGGTTGTATAATTATAATAATATATATTGCCTGCAGGCATTAGAGAACTGACAAAGATGGCAACGTGTAATGGACTTTTATATGGTGAAGTAAACATGAGATGCACCATGGGACAATTTATCTGTACATCTGATTGGATAAAAGTTTGAAATATTGTTATAATGTCTGTGAGACCATCCTGACTCAAGTTGTGTTTGTGTGATGAACTCTGATTGGCCGTTCCTTAATGTTTCATATCTTAGTAACTTCCTTACACATACCTCATGGTGGTGCTGTAACTTCATTTTTCATGTAGACTTATTTGTAACTCATGGGCCTGTCATGCGGATATGTGTGACGCAGATTTAATATCCGTGATCCGTTAAATATTAATGATTAAATACTCTTTAAAATCTAATCCTGTCACATTATTAATGTTGTCGACATTTCTCGGTTTAATAACGGTCTGTTTCTTTAATACAAATACACATTTCATATTGTATGTCTTTATTGTTCTTTAAATACATTTATTGTGAAGTATTGACATTGCTCTATTAAATGTCTTTATAATGCACATTGATTGTGTGCTATTGCGTGACATTAGACTCTAATGTTTAAAGATGCTAATCTGGTGTTTCAAGATGCGTTTCCCACGCAATATTTATTAATGTTAAAATTCAGGTTAGAATGTCAGTAACTTGGATAATCTGTTTATAAATATTAAACTACAGCTTTGTTATTCGCAAATAAACCTCGAGCTTGTATTTGTCTGAAGTGCTCATATATGTTATTGTGCAATGGCGTCTTTAGTTTTAAAGAGACATTACAAACAATTGTATCAAATGATCTGTAGAGATAGAAGATTGTTTGGACTTTAAAATGTGAATCATTTTCCATTAGTATTTATATATCCTCAACAGAAGAAATTTAAATGCACATGGTTGAGACAATCACATAAGGCATCTCTGTGCATCCACCAATCTTCATCTACTGAGCCGATCTCGATATGCTTTTCAAGCAAAGTATGTCAAGATAGCAAGATAAGTAAATACACTCTTTAAATCTCTTAAAGGGACACTGTCCAAACAAATTTAGCATTGGTGATTGAGCATGAAATGTTAATCAACTTTATTCTTTAATCAGATTATCAAATGTTAACAGTTATCTTGTTATGTTTCTTTGCAAATCAATAATGATATTTTATATTACGGACAATTGTTTTATAAAAACATGGGTTGTCCTTGACGATTGTTGCATCAATTATTCCAAACAATCAAGTTCTGTCCAGAGTACTGAAGCAAATAAATTAGCTATTTACTGCCTTATTTTTAAAGTAATGATAGCAACATCACAATGAGCATTCATAATATGAGACAAGTTTTAAAGTTGATTCCAATAGAATACTCATTCAGAATGTATAAATCATTAATTTTTTAACTGTCTACCTTTAAGTATATTTTGAGTTCATGTCCCTTTAAATAAACATTTCACAATAATGCTTAAAATATCATAAACCTAGGCACCTTCCTTTTGCTAAATGAGTCTAACATATGAGTAAAGCAAATTTAGATTAAATTCTAGATTGTTTTACACACTGACTGAAATAAATTTATTAAATGAGGTCTTTTTTAGCCTTCAGCGTAGAGGGACATTAAGCTATATGTTATGTATGAATTTTGTATAATATTCTTATATTTGAACAACTTAATATGTTTTGTTATTCAATCATTATATTGTAATTATATATATTCTTGGATTAAATACATCTCTACATAGGCTATTTTGATGCTGATTGTTGTTTGCATATAGATGCCTTATATCATTGACTAAGATATGTGCATTTTTTTTTTAATTTTAACAAGTATATTTAAAGACTGAATGTAATTCTATAGTACTTTCTAAATATGTTTAAATTCTTGTATGATATTTTTAAAAATCTATACAAAATATACTTTGTGAATGTCCCTTTAAGGACCCAAACATTTTGTATTTTTATTTAACATTGACAAAATAAACAAAAGGGGAATTTACATTCTATATAGATATTTGATGTCTAACCCAAGAGGTAAGATTGTAATAAATACATAATATTACTAAGTATAGTTAAATGACTCCACTAGAAAATTACATAGATTAACCTGGCATCCAATAACTAATTTTTAAACAATATCAAGTTAAATGACCTACCATTTATAAATGTAATAATTTAAAAAAAATTTCAATTCATTTTTTTAGATACCTAAGGAAGATACATGATCTTATACAATTATTTTTACATTCAACAACACTGTCACTTTCATGTAATTGAACCACTTCACCTTATTAAATGTTAAAAAATTAAAAATTTTACTACATATCCTAAATAATTTTAATATATACATTTTCAATATAAAAGCATTGAAGAATCTGACTCCCCAATTAATGTTATAAAATATATTTTTATATTCTCGGAAGCATTTTATTTTCTAATATTAAAGCATTATTTTATCTTATGCATGTGCTTGTCAAATAGCCAACTACCAGTCATGGGAGTCCAAGTTTGATTTATTTACAGATTATATTGATATTTAGTAGAATCTGTTGAAAATAATGTATTTAATAATAAAATGTTTAGTATTAACATGTCAAAATATATTTAATAGAAAAAAATTAAATATTCCTGGAAGTCATCAGATGCCAATCTGAAATGAAAAATAATAAAAATGGAACAAAGTTAATACACACGTTGTCAAATATTCATAAAATACATTTAAAATCATATGGTGTCTATGCTCTAACTTTGATCAACATTTTTTAAAGATAATCATTAAATTGATTTAAAATTAATGAAATACATACACCATTATATTGTTGATTAAAAATTCAATTTAAATATCCAAAAATCAAATTATACATAATAATGTATATCACATTTCAACAATATATGTATGCTGAACATAAATCTAATATTTCATGTCCATTCAAATACCTCTATATCAACTATAATATGTATTCCTTTTTCTGATTGTGATCCCTAAATATCTAATGATGAAATAAGTATGACTAATGTATGTAAGCTAACAATAATCAACATTCTTCATGTGATTCTTAACTAGCATGCACCAACCTGGATAATGCATGGTCTTTGAAAGTCAATTCAGGGGTAAACAGTTGATCTTCAATAGGTGTCTTATTCATCAGTTCATTAAATAGAGGACTGGGAAATACCATCTACAAAATAGAAAATTATCTAAGTGTCTCCAATAGGATGTCTCCACAGCCTTATTCTATCAAATAGTTTGCACTTACCATGTGAACATGTCTTTGTATGGTTTTCAAGGTCAGCAGAATTGAAAGATAATGCCAGACATGATCCCATTGGTATACTTCAATTTAAATCTTGGCTTTTTCCCCACTGTCAGTCTGGGCAATCTTGACTGTCAGGCTTCAAATTGTTCCCTTTCAGTCTTTAGATTAAGTCATCTCCCTAATGTAATAAATTTTAAATAAAAAATTCATACAATTGTGTGAATCAGTTCTGTACCCCTCTCCCACCCCCCATTTCATAATAAATATCTGTCACTAGCTTACTAAGCCTGTGTATGAACCTGTGTTATTTTCTATCAAGTGTGAAGATGAGTCATATTGAGCATAAAAAACCTCTGTGTGACATTGAACCATAGTCATTCTAGAGTATCCCTTTCTGATTATGTACATTTTAAGTAATGTGTAAACAAAAATCTATTTTTTAAAATGTATGCCATATGATGTATTTGTGTACAAATCATGCCAGCAACAGTCCATACATTTCTACTTACCATTTGATGTCCTCTTTAAAAACCAGGTGGCAAAGACTCGCTATAGGACCCAATGCCCAGAGCATCACCTATATTATGAAAATTAAAAATTATTCTAACATTTGATCAATACTAACATGTTTGCACAATTCTCTACTTGTCATTTCCCTAGAGTTCACATCTATTGAAAATACTACAGTCTAACTTATATTCTTTACCGTCTAAAGTGGCGGTTGATGACGTCTGCTCTGACATCAAGTCCCTCGTCCTGGAATTCCCCCTCTAGAACAGGATCATCCTCCTCATCTCTGAGGAGGTCTCTGTCCACCGGGACGGCCTGCAGCATCCCAGCCCGCTGTGCAATATTATGCAGGACGCTACAGGCTACAACGATCTTCGCCACCTTCTTTGGGTTGTACTGGAGTGCTCCTCCAGAACGGTCCAGGCACCTGAATCTCATCTTCAGGAGCCCGAACATCCTTTCAACCACCGCCCTGGTTCTCTTATGAGCCCTATTGTAGCGCTCCTCAGACACATCAGTCGGGCTACGCAAGGGGGTAATGAGCCAAGGCCGGCTCATGTACCCAGAATCACCTATAAATTTTGAACAGAACATAATTCAAACAGAATACTTAAACTAGTATATTGTTGTATAAAAATTTTTTAAGTTAAAAACCATAATCCATATTAAAACTTGTCAGAAACATACAAAAAATAAAATTTCTATATTATTCTGTATCTTCCCATTTCAGCTAAGACATGCTACATATGCGTATTGTTCTGAAAACAAACCTTGTGTAAAATGCTAACTACATGGTTACATTGCATTCTCTATCTGAACACTTAAGGTAAGACATGCTACATATCTGCATTTAAATAAAACTAGACATTAGCAGAAAGAGACAATGACAGGGTTAAATTCCATGAGATAATAGCTTCCCATTTCAGATAAGACATGCTACATATGCGTATTGTTCTGAAAACAAACCTTGTGTAAAATGCTAACTACATGGTTACATTGCATTCTCTATCTGAACAATTAAGGTAAGACATGCTACATATCTGCATTTAAATAAAAATAGACATTAGCAGAAAGAGACAATGACAGGGTTAAATTGCATGAGATAATAGCTTCCCATTTCAGATAAGACATGCTACATATGCGTATTGTTCTGAAAACAAACCTTGTGTAAAATGCTAACTACATGGTTACATTGCATTCTCTATCTGAACACTTAAGGTAAGACATGCTACATATCTGCATTTAAATAAAACTAGACATTAGCAGAAAGAGACAATGACAGGGTTAAATTGCATGAGATAATAGCTTCCCATTTCAGCTAAGACATGCTACATATGCGTATTGTTCTGAAAACAAACCTTGTGTAAAATGCTAACTACATGGTTACATTGCATTCTCTATCTGAACACTTAAGGTAAGACATGCTACATATCTGCATTTAAATAAAAATAGACATTAGCGTCGTTAAATAACAAATGGTTAAATTTAATCCTATAGCTGAACATGACGCTAACAGTTAAAAAATACAGGGCCAATTGTCAACATTATTAACCATGTTGAGCACAAATACTCACCAACGAGATAACCAGGGGGCATTTGTCTTTCCTCAAACTGGCTCCACAGGGACGACAGAGAGAGGATGCGGGCATCATGACAAGCCCCTCCAAAATTCGCATACACATGCATAATCCTCATCCGTGCGTCACAAACATACTGCACGTTGAGGCTATGAAAATGTTTGCGATTTCTGAAGGGCAAGTCATCAATTGGAGCACGCAGCGCAATGTGGGTACAATCTATGGCTCCCAAGACATTGGGCAATTGAGCAATATCAAAGAATTCCCGCTTCAGGCGCCTCCAATCACCATCATTCTGTGGGAATCCTATGTATTGCTTACTGATACGTACCATGGCGTCCAGAAAGTTATCAAACACCACAGAGAATGTACCTTGAGCCAGGCCATGCATGTACAGTTCTCCGGATTGAAAACTCCCGGAGGCCAGGACGTATAGACAGCTTAGCATCTTACTCATGGGGGGAACAGCAGTCCTTATTTGTATACGTGGCTCCAAATGAGGTTTAAGAAGCTCGTAAAGGCCAATGAGCTGTTCGCGATCGAGCCGATACTTATCAAAAACCTCAAAGTCGCTCATGTTTTCCAAGGTGGGTCTCACCCTGTAGACACGAGGACCTCGAACCAGACGACCCCTTCGTCTCGGTCTGAGCCGCCGAGGCTGCCTGATTCGACCAACAGCTAGTTCGCCAATAGCAGCACCAGCAGCGTCTACCATGTCATCGTCATCCATCTTTCAAAACAGCGTAACAAGGTAAGCACTTGATCTGATGTGGATCACAAGTGATGCTTTGGCCATGTTGTTTGGGGGATTTATAGTACAATTAGTCCAATGGTAGTGAGTTTGTAATGATTGCTAATTGTATTCACTTGTTTGTATGTGAGCGGCGCGAATGCTTTCAAAGTGGGCGTTGTATTTTTTTGGCTGAAATGTTGTTTTCCGCAAATAAATCTCAATGTGAAAGTGTCAAATATCACACATACAGTGCATGTTTGTAATGTTTGTTCATATGCGTAATCAATATTTATGAAACGCGATCTTATAGTAACAAGCACACGTCCAGGCTAACATGAATGAAAGTGCATAGTTGTGTATAATGTGCATCGAATGTGATCGATCAATGTTGCTGCAATATTGTTTGTAAACGATAAATTAACATCTGCCATCTGTAGTATTGTATATATAAGTGATTGCCGAGCTGTCAATATTGTATGCGTCCCTTTAAAATCGCAATAATAATTCCGAAATTCCCGTCTGTCATCTGTAGTATTGTATATATAAGTGATTGCCGAGCTGTCAATATTGTATGCGTCCCTTTAAAATCGCAATAATAATTCCGAACTTCCCGTCTGCCATCTGTAGTATTGTTTATATAAGTGATTGCCGAGCTGTCAATATTGTATGCGTCCCTTTCAAATCGCACTAATGCTGAATAACTTCCGGCTGTCATCTGTAGTATTGTATATATAAGTGATTTGCGATCTGACAATATTGTATGCGTCCCATTAAAATGGCACTAATACTGAATAACTTCCGGCTGTCATCTGTAGTATTGTTTATATAAGTGATTGCCGAGCTGTCAATATTGTATGCGTCCCATTAAAATGGCACTAATACTGAATAACTTCCGGCTGTCATCTGTAGTATTGTATATATAAGTGATTGCCGAGCTGTCAATATTGTATGCGTCCCATTCAAATCGCAATAATAATTCCGAACGTCCCGTCTGCCATCTGTAGTATTGTATATATAAGTGATTGCCGAGATGTCAATATTGTATGCGTCCCATTCAAATCGCAATAATAATTCCGAACTTGCCGTCTGCCATCTGTAGTATTGTATATATAAGTGATTTTAGATCTGACAATATTGTATGCGTGCCATAAAAATCGCACTAATACTGAATAACTTCCGTCTGCCATCTGTAGTATTGTATATATAAGTGATTTGCGATCTGACAATATTTCTTAATTGTCCCATTGAAATCTCCATAATAATGCTGTTCAAAAGTGTGGTTTACGTATATGTTGTATTGTAGTATTGAGTGTTAAATTTCCTAAAGGGGCGGTACAGTGGTGAATCTGTGATGTGTATGGTTGAATCTTGTAATGACGTCATGATATTATTAACCTGCCTATGTAGTTGTGAAATCCTCATTGTGTTGTTGTATTGTGCTACATTGTTATTGTGTGCTGAATAAAATCTAAATGTGTGCTTTGTGGTTGCGTGATGGGTGATACGTGTTATGTACATGTACGTATATATTGTGATTGTGTCCCACATATGCTGACTTCTATATAGCGGTCTGGCATTGTTGTTCCTTCCCATAAAGTGACATCTGTAATCTGGTGTAATGATGTATTTCTTGTAGGTAATTCCTAATGGTTTATTGTGATGGAATCATGATGTTAAAAGTACAGTAAAATCCATATGTTGTGTTTTGTGATTCCTGTAGAGAATGTAATGTGTTTTTCCCCCATCATTTGAATGCACATGTATGAGTGAATGTTAAAAGTAATATATGTGCATCCATGACTGATCATGTGTTAAGCCTATGTAGATATGCTGTTGCTGCAAGCATATGAGTTGAATAACTGAAATGCAATAATAAAGGTAAATGAGAGGTGTTTCCCATTGTGTAGTGTTTGTGAATCCATAAATGTGTATTGAATTTTATTTTAATTTTAAATGTAATTTTATTTAAATAATAATGTGTTACTAGTGATGTTGATTTGTAGTTGATGTAATCTAAAAGTGTGAAACAAATTTATGGTGTTGTGAATATTTAATAATTAAAAACCATAAGTCCACCATAGGGAAATAGTCATTTCTTGATCTATTTATCATAGCTGTGTCTAACGCATGAAATCATGTATTTTCTAGCGCTGGTATTTGGAGTTTTTCAGTCTACGCTATTTGCGTGCGTTAGGGAAATGAGGGTTTCGCGTGCACGAGCACGTCTTCCCAATAGAAGTCAATGGAGGCTCTAAAGATTTCTAATTTTTTTTTCTAAGACTGGTTTTCCTCGTAAAGTGAGTGACGTCATGAGCTTGTGTGAAAAAGTCACTAAATCGTGTTCTTTTTGTAATAAATAAATATTTTGTGTATGTCATGTGGTGTATATTGTTTCTATGCATCGATGAGTGTATGTTTGTGATAATGTTATTAGTTAGATGTAGGTATATGAGGGTCTTTTCCCGTATGTCCATGTAAGTCAATGGGAAAATGGATTTTTGTGGATTTATTTCAAACACCCGAGATCTCGCAACTTTAATCCTTTGTATTTTACCGAAAACAAAATAAATATGAAAAATAAAGATAGTGTAGTGTTTGTATGAGTGTAAGTGTACTTTGTGTAATATTTTTTTTGTGGTTCGTGGATGTTTTTTTTGTCGGTATATGTTTACTACTGGGTCTGAGGTGGCGGTAGAAAGGTGAGCATTAGGTGTATTTTGAGTCGCGGTAAATAAACTCTAAATACCGGAGTGCGTAAGAAACCAGCGTTAGGAGCCTCTAACGCTGGTTTTCACGGCTAACGCCGAACTCCAAATCTAGGCCTTAATGTCCCCCAATTGCCTCCAAAATTTCATTGTAGTGTTGGTAATAATAAAATAGAAAATGCATATTGTTTTTATTTAAATAACTGCACTATGCAGTTTTTAGGGCTTCATAAAGTTGGCGGATGTGAGGTGTTAGAAAAAAAAAGGCACTGAAAAGTGCCTTTACAATGGCGGTGTATGGAGACTATGGGGTTGATTTAACAAGCTGTCAAGCGGCCCCAATGCAGCTGTTTCCGTGCAAGCCTTCATAAACATATATTTAAATGTTCTGCAGCAGTGGTGGGTGTCTAACTGGGGTTCTCATGCCGTTTCTCATGGCATGAAAAAGAGGCTCCCATTGGAAGCTATGGAATGCGTGCTCTATTCCTTCCATGCAATGCGAACGCAAGCTCACTTTTGCATTGACCATAATTAACAGCACACATTTGCATGCTCTGGTATTAGGAGTGGAGCACAAATATCACACTCACGTTTGCTCCACTCATAACCTAGCCCTCAATGTATTATGCCCTTTTCATTGGAATATACATTTATTATTATTCAGAATAATTTTTATTAGGGTTTTACTACTCATACAAACACACAGATTGATTTGAATATATATATATATATATATATATATATATATATATATATATATATATATATATATATATATATATATATATAAAATATAATATATTCTGAAATAATAGAAACCACATTTTTCTTTCCCTATCAAAGTTTTAAGTAAAAGTAAAACTGACATACAAGTCAATCTTTTTTTGCATACCTTTAGAAAATTGAATTTTGTTACTGTATCTTTTCTTGTGTTTATTTCTTTAGTTGAAATAACTTTCTTCCTTATCTTAAATGAGGAATCAGCTCTCTGTGTGCCATTTAATATAGGTGTGAAAATCTCTGTCAAGTTTTAAGTTAAAGAAAACTAAAGAAAAAAAATCAAGGGGATTTTCAGGTTTAAAGTGTCTTAATTCTCAAAAAAAAATGTTATCAGTGAAATAATTTAAATTATTTTACATGATTCTGCCACCACATTAAAATGTAGTAGTATGCAATATGTTAAGTCAGTTTCAGGTTTTTATGTAGGCTTCTGAAAATAGATAAACCTTATTGCAGTTTTTACTAAAATAACACATGTAGCCAGTACATTATGTAAGTATATATAAATAAATATATTAGTTATTATTGAAACACTAAGTCAAATTTAAACGTTCATTCAGAAAAAGGTATCAATTAAAAAAAAAAATCTAATTTTATTCTATCTAATTGTGTAGTCTTTTTGTATGCACACCATATACTTCTGAGTATGTGCAAACGTTTATACCATATACGTACATGCATTTTGTGATTGGCTGATGGGTGTTACATGAGACAGGGCGCAGGAACAATGGAAGTAATTCTGAAATGTGTCAGAAAAAAAACTACTAATATTGATCAATTTATTTTTGCTTTGACGTTTTACTATGCATTTGATGATTATGCAATTCTACTAAGCTTGTAAAGCAAAATATTTTTTTGGTTTTTCCAAAATTTTCGTACCAAATTTTTTCCCCAAAATATTCATTATCTGCACTATTCAGTATACATTTAGTTTGAAATTAAGTGAATACTGATTTTTTGTTAAACAGACATGAATCCCACATTTTTTCTTCTATGATTCAGATAGGGCATGTGATTTTAAACAACTTTCCAATTTACTTCTAATATCTAATTTGTTTTGTCATCTAGGTATCCCTTGTTGAAAAGGATCCATAGGTAGGCTCAGGGGCTGCTGATTGGTGGCTGCAAAAATATACCTCATTTTGGGCCAGAAAGCGCTCCACTTTGTAATACCAATGCACGCAAATGTGCGCTGGTATTACAAGTTAGGTGCAATGTGAAGGCGACCTCACGTTTGCATTGGAGAATCGTTTTCATGCCATCAGACATCATGAGACCAAGCACAGCGAAGGGGGTAAGTCCTACAGCAATGGGCAGCAATTTTAAATATATATGTATAAAAATATATACGGTATATGTATGTGTTAATATGTGTATATACACGTATTAACACATAAATATATATGTATATCTTCATATATATTTACAGGGAACACGGAGTTCCCAAAGACCACAATGTAAAGGCACTTTTTAGTGCCGTTTTTTTTTTTCAAACACCCCACACCCGCCAACTTAAAGGGACAGTCAAGTAAAAAAAAAACTTTCATGATTTAAATAGGGCATGCAATTTTAAACAACTTTCCAATTTACTTTTATTACCAATTTTGCTTTGCTCTCTTGGTATTCTTAGCTGAAAGCTAAACCTAGGAAGTTCATATGTTAATTTCTTAGACCTTGAAGGCCGCCTCTAATCTGAAAGCATTTTGACAGTTTTTAACCACAAGAAGGCATTAGTTCATGTGTTTCACATAGATAACATTGAGCTCAGGCATGTGAAGCTCCTAGGAGTCAGCACTGATTGGCTAAAAAGACAAGTCTGTCAAAAGAACTGAAATAAGGGGGCAGTTTGCAGAGGATTAGATACAAGGTAATCACAGAGGTAAAAAGTATATTAATATAACTGTGTTGGTTATGCAAAACTGGGGAATGGGTAATAAAGGGATTATCTACCTTTTTAAACAACAAAAAATCTGGTGTTTACTGTCCCTTTAAGCCCCTTATAACTGCCTTATAATAAAAAATAATACACTGTATTTTGTGTGACCTCTGGTTAATATTCTGAGCACTAATTGTTACCGCAAATTCGCAGTAGCAATAACCAGGTACTTGTAATGGCTGGTTATTTATCGCGCGCCCGCAAATAGGCGAATTTGCTCATTTGCAGACGTGCAATAAATTAACGTTCCACTTGTAATCTAGACCTTTATGCCAAGAGAATTAAAGAAGTTAGGTAATATAAGTAAACTGGAAAGTTTCTTAAAAGTGTATGCGGTATCTGAATCAATAAAGAAATGTTTGAATATCATGTCCCTTTAAATATTTACATGTATTTTCATTAAAACAAATGTATATGTTCAAAGCTATAGGTGAAAGTTCACCTGTAGCTATTATACTTACCTTGACTCTCTCTTGAGAGTGTACTTACCTGACCCTTTTCTTGCCAGAGCCCCGGCTATGCTAACAGCAGGCTTAACACTGGGTTCCCAGAACCTACACTAACTTTAGTGCAGTGCCTGGGAATATTTGTGAGGTACTTCACTACCTGTTTTTTCTGAGTAACAGATGTTTAGCCAATATGCTCTTTGTGTTTAATCTTTATATGAACACCTCGCCTCACTTTTGAATTATTTTCTAATCTCACCTTGGCCCACTGCATAAAACTCTGTGGAGAGTCACCCAAACACACGGAGTTGTTTACTTACACGAACAGGTCATAGGAGAGTCTTATATACAGGCTCACAGAGTTCTGGACTGCGGCCCTATGCTCTCAGATTTAGTGTGCCTCCTCCTATCAAGCTCCCAGCCATCATCGCTCTCCTCTTTAAGTTCCTCCGCTTCAAGTGTGATGTTACTCCCACTGAGGCCAATGAGGGGGCGAGTGCTAATCAGGACAGGAACATAATACCTGTGGTCGTGCTCAACTCTCCTTTCAAAGTACAAATCACCATAGTCCAATGAGGAGCACTAGATCCAGGTAATATAATTTAAAGGTACATGAAACCCAACATTTTTCATTCCTGATTCAGATAGAGAATACAATTTTAAACAACTTTCTAATTTACTTCTATTACCTAATCTGCTTCATTCTCTTGCTATCATGTGTTGAAGGAGCAGCAGTGCACTACTGGTTTCTAACTGAAGACATGGGTGAGCCAATCACAATCAATAAATATATGCAGCCACCAATCAACAGCTAGAATGTAGGTTCTCTGCTGCTCCTGAGCTTGTCTAGATAAACATTTCAGCAAATGATAACAAGAGAAGGAAGCAAATTAAATAATACAAGTAAAATGGAAAGTTGTTTAAAATTGTATTCTCTATCTGAATCATGAAATAATTTTTTGGGGTTTCATGTACCTTTAACTTTTATTAGTGCATATAGACAGGATAAAAATGAATCAATCTTACATCAAGCAACAAAGTTTGGACAGGATGGTCAGACACTGCTAACCCCGCTGATGTGTTTCAGCTGTAATGCTACGATTATGGCAACTTTGTTGCTTGATGTAAGATTGGATCATTTTTATCCTGTCTATATGTTCTAATACAAGTTCAGTTTTATTACCTGGATCTAGTGCTCCTCATTGAACTATGGTGACTTGTGCAGTTCCTGGGAGCCGAGCATGCTAAGCCTCCTGTTCGCGATTTTCATCAGTATTTATTCATTTTCTTTAATTATCTTTGGTGCATTCATTTGGATATTCTTTTTGTTAAAATTAAAGGGACAGTCTACACCAACATTTTTCTTATTTAAAAAGATAGATAATCCCTTTATTACCCATTCCCGTTTTTGTATATCCAACACAGTTATATTAATATGCTTTTTACCTCTGTGAGTACTTTGTATCTAAGCCTCTGCAGACAGCCTCCTTATCTAAGTGCTTTTGACAGACATGCAGTGTAGTCAACCAGTGAAGACTCCTAAATAACTTAAATCTTTCAAAATGCTCTGAGCTAAGAGGCGGTTTTCAACGGTTTAGAAATCAGTTTGAGAAATACTACTAAGGGAACGAAGCAAATTTGATGATAAAAGTAAATTGGAAAGTTGTTTAAAATTGCATGCCCTATCTGATTCATGAAAGTTTAGTTTTGACTTTACTGTCCTTTTAAACCAAATATCTGATTTTCGTCATGAATGTGCAAATCTGTAAATTTTACTATATTTAATGGTCCCATAAATACAGAAACAAATAATTACAAATTTACCTTGAATTGTAAAATATTTGTGTGTCTTTTTGTATTATGGGAGTTGCTGGATAGAAAAAAATAGATGTCTCCTGGGCTTGGCCGTTGTCATTCAGCTAGAGGTGTGTTATAGATTTCTCACCTACAACTTTTTTCCCACCATCTGGAATTCATAAAGACTCTTTTGGTATCTTGTCTCGCAGTCATATCTACCTATTTCAAAGCTTACAAGGTTGGCACATTTTTATTTTTACAGAGGGAGTTTTTTTCCATTTAAATTAGCTTGTTCTGTAATATTTTGAAGATGTATTAGAGATGATCGCATCCTTCGCAGTGGAATGCAATCTATATGCTGAGAAGTGATCGATTACACAATAAATGCTGCTCCTTTTATAATGATGGAGAGTCCGTTGGAACTGGCAGATGTAATGAGGTTTTAAACACATAGCTAAAGTCCTGTTTTAGAAGCTGCAAGCCTTGCAGCTGCCAGGCTGAATACAGCTGGTGATTGACTGGGTCATGCTCTGCCGATTGGCTGTTTCCTGTTCGGGATCAACAGTTCTCTGCATCTCCGAAGTAGGATTTTATCTATTTGGGTGTTAAACACAGAGTTGTATCATTGAAAATGCAATGATATAGAGCATGCAGTTTGTTTACTAGAATACCCTATTAAAGGGACATTCATTTTATTAATTTTACTGCAGGGCAAATTAAATAATTCAATGCTAGCATTTTATTTGTAAAGTTTAAAAAAAGGTTTAGCCTAACCAGGATCAGTACACCTTATGAAAAGCCTTACTGAATCTGTGTTCATAGATTCTGTTACTGTGACCCGAGTTTAGGCTCTTAGCTAACCAATCATGGGTTAGAATGTTGAAGGCTAAGGTAAATTTCACCATAATTGACTATGATGAAGACACAAGAGCATCTCTGGAAACAGTTGAACAGGCACAATTTTCTAAAGTATTTTACAACAAAGGCTAACTAAATAAATAATTCATGTATATTGCAATGTTGTTTTTTTTCCCTTAAAGATTTTAACAAGGATAATAAAGGACCATTAAATACAGTAGAACTGCATAATCAACACATGCAAAATCAAAAGACAATGTAATTACACTATGAATTTCAGTAGATATTTTTCTGACAAATTTCAAAATGTCCTTCCCCTCTATATCATGTGGTAGCCATCAGCCAATCAGCCATCAGCCAATCATAGACTCATATATGTATACACTGTGAATTCTTGCACATGCTCAGTAGGAGCTGCTGCTTCAAAAAATGTGCATAAAATGTACATTTTTTTAATTTAAATGTTGGTTTTAATCACCCTTTAATGATTTGACACGTTGACACTCTTAACATCCATTAACTCCCTAAGCTTTTCAACTTCCTGTTCCTTGTTCCTGTTTCACTGACATTCTTGAGAAAAGACGCGTTTCTTGCAAGCTGTTCACAGATGTCTGGTAATACTCTTTAGGTATGAGATAAAGCTAAGTGTGTTACATGGCAAGTGCAATGAAGAAACTAAATATTCTTTTGTTGCTGTCTCACTTGGAAAATAACTGAATTGAACTCAGCTGTCATTTCTCTGGCATCATAAGAAGACATGCTTAAACAATTTCTCCAAAGAATTTCATCTTTTTCAAATGCCCTGTAGACCACTATGAAAAGATTTTCTCCTGTAGCATTTCCATCAAAAGTAATTACTTCATACAGTTGTTATTGTACTCTGCCACTGGTGTAAATATGAGCCAATATTACCACCTGCCTTGTTACATTAACAGTGGATTCATCTATCATTAAGGAAAAAAATTATTCTTGTAAATAATATTACATTTTCTGTGTAAGATTGAATTGCTGCTTGTTCAAGTCTTTGACTAGGATTTATGAGTTTTCAATGATTTATTTTTTACAGGAAGCCTGTTTGAGAATGAAATTAAAGACACGTAAAAGTGCCGAAAGTAAATGCTCTAATATGTTAGAGAATTGTATTATTGTACCCTGCAAATGGGCTAAACAATTAATTAAAATCAGCTCTAGAGCACCAATGCATTGAGCCAATGACAAAAAGCATATATTTATAGCCACCTATCAGCATCTAGCTTCCAGTAGTATATCACTGCTTTTGAGCCTACCTAGGTATAGATTTCAACAAAGGACAGCAAGAGTTCAAAGTAAATTTGATAATATAAGTAAATTGAAAAGTCTCTTAAATTTGAAAATTCAGTTTTGAGTTTCATGTCCCTTTAATTACCAATTTTGCAAAATAGACATTTATTTTTACTGGTAGCATATTTTTTAAGATAATATAAACCCATGTTATCACAAACAAGGTTAATATATATTATCACTATTATTGTTGTTGTTTTTAAGGTTATTAAGAAGCGGACATTGCATCACTATTGGGGTACTTTAACTAGCTACACCTCTGACACATATAAACATTTATTTTTATTCTTTTTTTTAAAAAATTCTATTTTTTCTTATTTTTATTTTAATTTTTAATTTTTATATATATATTTTTGACTTTTTAATATATATATATATATAATTTATATTTATTTTTTTTCTACCACAGATTCGAAACCATTCACCTGTTTTTTTGTTTTATAATCATATAACTTCAAAGTTTGAGGATCACCATATTAGTATTCCGGGACAATCATTGGTACTTTTCGCACATCTTTATTAAGATAATTTCTGGAACTTTCTTGCAGTCAACCCTTAACTTGCATAATTTTATTTTATTTTATTCTATCATTGGGATTTTTTCTAATAAATGTACAATTTTTTACATATTGCCTGAACCATATTTTAATATATTTTTAACCCTGTAGGCGCTCCTATTTTTGCTTATTGGAATATATATTATCACACTTAAAGGGACAGTAAGTAAAAATTAATATTTCATGATTGGTATAGACAGAGCATGCAGTTTTATAGAACTTTCTAATTTACTTCTATTTTCTTATTTTCTCAATTCTTTTGGTATCCTTTGTAGAAAATCGTACGTAGGTAGGCTCAGGTGCAGCAATGCACTTCTGAAAGCAAGCTGCTGATTGGTTGCTGCACATATATACCACATACTGGCTCACTCAACTTCCTTCAGCAGAGGAAACCAATATAATTAAATTATTTTGATAATAGAAATTAATTGGAAAGTTATTTCAAATTGTATGCTCTATATAAATCATGAAATAATTTTTTGGGGTTTTAAATATCTTCTATCAAATCTCTTTCTAGCTTGTTCTAAACTTGGTGAATGTTTATCATTAAAAGCACAACATTTCTTGTCAAAGTCATTTTTATTGGAATTAAATACAACCTATACACAATTTTCTACCATATAAAGGGAGGAAGATAAAACTTCAGTTATCTACCAAATAAAACTAAGTAATATTTTGTTATATTATTTTTTGCATTATTTGTAATTGTTTATGCCCTCTATAATATATTTTTGCTTGTTTGTTTTGCATTAAGAGTAGGTGGAACTCTTTGATCGGTGAGATTGTGACTGCAAATTCAATTAATAGCTTTATTTTTGGTTAAAGGGATACTGAACCCAAATTTTATATTTCATGATTCAGATAGAGCATGCAATTTTAAGCAACTTTCTAATTTACTCCTATTATCAGATTTTCTTCATTCTCTTGCTATCTTTATTTGAAAAGCAAGACTGTAAGTTTAAAAGTCGGCCCATTTTTGGTTCACAACCTGGGTTGTGCTTGCTCATTGGTGCCTAAATGCTGTCCAGGGCGCTGAACCAAATATTGGCTGGCTCATTAGCTTAGATGCCTTGGTTTTCAAATCAAGATAGCAAGAGAATGAAGAAAACTTAATAATAGGAGTAAAATAGAAAGTTGCTTAAAATTGCATGCTCTATCTGAATCATGAAAGAAAAAAATTGGGTTTAGTATCCCTTTAACCCCTTGAGTGCTAATGATGGCTCAGAGCCGTCATTAGCACTCAACTACTTTTTTCCAATCTGGAGGCCCCCACCAGCTCCTACCCCGGTGATCGGGTCTGCATAGTGACAGGCATCGCCGGGGCTTCCAGTTACGCGTGGTGACGTCACACGCAATGACGTGATGACGTCACCGCACAACTTTATTTAAAATTGTCCATACAAAGTATAGGGAAAGGGGGCATGCTGCTTAGAAACCTGTATCTCAGGGATCTAAGCAGCTACAGACCCCCAAGACCTACCATTGGAAAGGTGTGTCTCCAGATGAATGTATGTATATGTATGTATTTGTGCAGTAGTTTAAAAATATATTTCATTACAACAATATAGTTTATATCTAATTTAAGAACTCTATTACTTGAGCAGAGAACTAGAGTTCCTTAAACTTAGTACTTGAGCAGTAGTGATCATGAGTGTTTCAGTGCGCCCCATAAAAGTTTATTATGTGAGGGATTTAGCACACCCACGTTATCCAACATCCATATGTGAGCGTACCATAGACTTTTTGCTCGAGCAAAAAGAAAAAATATATAAAAAATGTCAACTTGTAATATAAGCTAATAAAAAACTATTAATTTAACTTGAGAAATGTTAGTACCTATAAGCACTTAGGACAAGATTACAAATGGAGTGCTAATTAACACTTGCTCAAGCGTTAATTGCGCTAGATGTCAGCTTTTTTCTCTCGTTGAGTTTCGCTCGTATTAAGAGCTGATATTAAACTGTTTTAACTCTTCCACTACCCCGACGAGCGCATAAAACCAAAGTTAGAATATTGTGTGTGCATTCACGTATGCCCCTATAGAAGTCAATGGGGAAAAAAAGTAGAAAAAACTCTCAGTCTCATACAAACCCATTTGCATATTCTCATGTGCACTAACTCAACATGAAAATATGAATATTTCACATTCCTCTGTTCTTCACATAGCAGAATATGTTCTATTTATTCATAAATACATATTTTCTACATATATCTGATTGCATTTTGGTACAATATATATCTATACCTATATAAATATATAAAAGTACAAAAGGTAACTCAGGCACTTCCCGGAGAATAATGTAAAAAGAAGGCTTTATTGATCCAAGTAATAAAAACAGACTAAAGCATAGTCCAAACTGACACAGCTTTAAACAATTAAAGTGAAAGTAAACTTACCTGATCTGCTATACACAGTTACACAGTTTAGTTAAAAATAATAGTAGTTTAATTCATCATTTTTTTTAAAGTTACATCTTAATACCTTTTTCGTCGCAAATAAAGTCCAATATTTCCTATTTTCAATTCTGCCCGTTTTTACAGATCTAATTCACTTCCAGCTCACGTGTATATTATTGTCCTATGGACTTTCTGGCCGATCGGCGGCCGTGATGCTACGTCATCACACTATCGGATAAATTGCGCATGCGTCGAAGCTCTTCTACCCATTATTATGTCGGGCGCGCGTTCACAATTAGCGCATGCGCATAGCTGTTTATCGCAACATACAAGCTTTCATGCGCTTTATAACTGGAAGACTAAAAACTATGTTTCTAACTCTGTGGACGCATGCGCTTTGAACACAGGATGATCGAAATTTGCGTTCCATTACCGTGAACGCGCATTTCTCCTACGTATAGAGCGGGTGGGACCGCTCTATATGTAAAGGCAGCAAAATATAGGAAGTGGAGGATGGGCGGAGTAAGGCTAATGACGGTAATCAAAAGATATATTAAAATAAAATATAGAATCAGTAATAGAAACAAATAAAAAACATAGCGGTCTCAATATACTATTGTTATAGAATACATCTGTGTTTTGCTGAGCATAGAAATTTACTTTCACTTTAATATACAGTGAATAAGGACTGCTGGGTTCCTGCTGCAGACATGTTTCGTGCTAAGGTAGCACTTGTTCACTGCTTACAGGATACCCAGACTCCTCTAGGTTTAAATAGAGAATTTCTTAAAGGTACATATATTCTAATTCAAACATCCTTATTGTTGTCAACAATTCTATATGAACTTGTTTACCAACTTTTATTTTCCCTAATTTTAACCAGGCATATTATCATGATACATAGTTTTGTATATAGCAGTCTTGCATAATATATTATTTTATTTTATTTCAATGCTCAAAAAGGAGCTGCTATTTCTCTCAATACTGTTATCATATATCATTCATAGCCTAATATATACAGTTAATCACCTCTTTAGTGTACACCTATCTATAGAAAATGTATATCATATAGACATACCTAAATTGTTTAAAAATACCTAAATTAGAGAGTTGGGGATTCATTCAAAAGATTTAAGGAGATTTAAAGAGATATGTCTTTAGCTAAACACACAGATCTCTCCTAAAATTCAATCCATAGGGGATAGAGGTACTGGCTGTTAAAATCCAGAAGACCTCTCTTAGATCTAATCTCTCCTCTCTACTTCCCCCTCTCCTCCACTGTGGAACATGGTCTATTGCTTGAACAGATAGTAACTTTGTATCCGAATTGTGATTATCTCTAAAGTGTTGTGCAATTGGAGTGTCAGATTCTGGATCATCAATAGATCTTACATGTGCCAAAAATCTATCCTTTAAGGATCTTTTAGTTTTTCCGATATACTGCTTTTGGCACCCCCTATAGGTTAACATGTAAACTACATGGGTTGTAGTACAATTAATGTAAAAATTTATTTTATGTATTTTGTTTGTGGTAGTTGAAATAAACGTGTCACCCTCTATTACATAGTCACAGGTCTTACATATTTTCTTTCTACATTTAAAAAAACCTTTTCATTGTTTTAACCAACATGTATTGCCTGACTTATTTGTGCAATCAGATGGTGACACATAATTTCCAATTGTTTTTCCGTTTCTCGAGACACAATCACAACCCTCTCTTACAATGTCTTTTAGTCCTGGATCTGTTTGTAGTATTGGAATATTACGTCTTATGATTTTACATATTTCTGAATATTCCATGCTATATGTTGTAATAAGTTTTGGCTTACATTTTTTATTATTGATGCTATTTTGTTTATCTTTCTACATTAGTAAAGTATCTTGTGGTATTATATCAACCTCACTGCGTGCTTTTTTAAGTATGTTACTATCATAGCCTCTGCTCATTAGTCTTTCTGTTATAATGTCTGCCTGTTTATTATAGTCTTCAGGACTCGAGCAGTTACGCTTAGCTCGAATATATTGCCCTTTTGGTATGCCATGTATTGTATGACGTGGATGGCTAGAATTGAATTCAAGGGTAGTATTGCCCGATGTTTGTTTCCTGAATAACTTAGTTTCTATTGAACCTGATTTCACAAAGACATTTATGTCTAAAAAGCATATTTGAGTTGCATTTTGTTCCCCTACAAATTTTATATCACACTGATTCATATTTAAGTAGTCACAAAAATTCTCAACTCCAGTTTCATTGCTGTCAATGATGAAAATCAGGTCATCTATAAACCTGGCGTATAGTATGATGTTTTGCTTGAGGGGGTTACCATCTCCAAAGACGTGGAACCGCTCCCACCATCCCATAAAGAGATTAGCATAACAGGGGGCAAACTTTGCCCCCATGGCGGTTCCACGCTTCTGGAGATAGAAGCTCCCCTCAAACATAAAAAAATTGTGTGTCAACAAGTATTCAATTGAATACATAATAAATTGTTTGGTATTATCATCATAGTTGCTTTGACTTTCCAGCATATAATCTATCGCTTTAAGGCCTTGTTTGTGAGTTATAGAGGTATATAGGGAGGTCACATCTGCCACTAAGAATCTATAACTTGCTTTCCATTCTATATTGGTTAATTTTAACAATAGATCTGTAGTATCCCTAATGTAGCTGGGCAATGTATTGACTAGGGGTTGTAGATAGGTATCCATAAGGTCTGATAGAGGTTCATTAAGTGAATTAATGCCCGCTATAATGGGGCGTCCAGGGGGATTTTTCATGTTTTTCTGGATTTTAGGGAAGTAGTGGAATATGGGAATAGTAGTATTCTCAGGTAGTAATGCTTCCTCCATTGTTGCTGTTATTACATTATTATTTCTTGCCCTGCTCACAATTTTACTTAGGATTTCCTTATATTTTGTAGTTGGATTTTCCTTTAATCTACCATATACATCATCATCTTGTAACTGTCGTTTAGCCTCAGCTATATAATCAGATCTATTTAATATTACAACATTTCCTCCCTTATCTGAGGGACGGACTGTAATTTTATCATTGCTAGAGATGTTATGTAATGCCTCCTTTTCTTTGAGTGTCATGTTGTGTTTAGATTTTTTAGAGCTTTCACTGAGCTCCCTAAGCTGTCCCTCTACTACCTTTTGAAAGGTCTCTACAGGGTGTGTTCTAGAATTTACAGGGTAAAAATTGCTCTTTTTACATTATTCTCTGGGAAGTGCCTGAGTTACCTTTTGTACTTTTCTACATACCTGTACTGTGAGACGAGCAGTACTTACTCAGTAGCATATCCGGGAGAGTTGATGACGTCATCCCCCCCACTGGAGCTCCGAAAGTGCCGTGAGAGCGTGCAGCGTGTATGGCGGATGGGATAGAGCGCGACGCTGCAACTGCTGTGGAGTGTATATAAATATATATAGTTATATATAAATATACATGATAATAATAATAATAGGTATATATATATATATATATATATATATATATATTTATTTTTTCAAAAATTTAAAAATACTTAGAACTTATTCTGCTGTGTGCAGAACATAGGAATGTCAAATATTTAGAGTAAATGCACAGTAAAACACTTGATTAAAATTAATATTGCATGAATAGGCTTTTACATGTTTACATCTACTTAATTGCAAAGGGATCTTATATATATACTTATATATCTTTATATGTGTAAATATGTATTAAAGTGTTTATATGTGTGTATATATATATATATATATATATATATATATATATATATGTCTATAAATACATATATACACATACATACACATAAATACATATGTACACATATATAAACAAATATGTATATATACATACATATGTATCTTTAACATAGATATACCGTACATACATATACATGTCTAAAGCCATTTGCCTGCCCGAGACCTCATAACTTATGAGTGTAACTATACTTTGTAATGTATTTTTGATGTGTTTTGTGCAATTTATTTTATCACGAAATAGTTAACCAAAACTCTGATGTCATGGAAATCATTCTAGCATAAATCACGATTGTACTCAAGCTCCAACAAGCGCAAACACCCGCAATAAACCCTTCATTGCTCACACGCAAATGTTTGCTCTCTACTCGTAATCTGGCCCTTTTCTTTCTTTCAGCATTAAGAAATCAATTTCTCACGTAAATAGGTTGTTTTTAGTCTGCTTTGCTCAGCCTCCAGGCCAAGGCTGGAATGGCAATAAAAAGTAGCCCTGGAAAATTTGAAGACCAGCCCCATTTTCAGTTAAGTTTGTAGAATGCACACCCCATTTTTTTAGGATACTCCTTGTCCAAATATTTTTTTACCAAATGTATAACAGTTTGTTATAAAGAAATACCAGATTGTTGTTATGTAGGCACCCTACAACCCCCTTTCAAAGTGTGTAGATAATTATACATATTGTGATCTGGAGAAGAGACTCAAAATAGTGTGTGAATCTGTCTCACAGTTTGATTTAACTCTCAGGCTGAAGCGCCGATGCCGGTATTTTTTGTTTTGATTTAACTAGACCTTAGAAACCATTAAAGAAAGGCTACTAAATGGTCTGGAAAAAAAAACATACAAGGAAATACTTTGTGACCTTAATATGTATCGCTGAATGGTGAAGAGAGAGTTGATACAACAGCACCACCCCTTTAAATTGTAGTTGGCCAGTCCCCACTGCTGTGGCCCATCAGGAAATCTGCTGGTGTCCTGGTAGTCCAATCCAGCCTTTTCCCAGGCTGGATGATGATAAAGAGATGAGGTATGATAAATAATATTCAATCTTAAAAAAATATCCATGGATAACGTCTTCAAAGACTCCAAAATCTACCTATTTTTAAATTACGATGGCTTCTGCCTTGGTTTTTCTATCGCTCTGGTGGGACTCAAAGGAAAAAACAGTTCTTTATGAATTCACATGAGCAATCACATTGGTTACTGAATAAATTAATTTTTATAGACTTATGACAAATAATTTGGTAGCATTCATGAAGAAATTATTTACTCCATGTACTGTATATTCTTGTTCTGTGATATTGGGTATTGCTGGTATGTTCTCCATCTTCACCTTTGCATTGTTTAATTTAATCAAACAAACCCTTTGACTCCATAAAACACCAGTAAAATCAAAACAAGAATCATATGCTGGATTTTATAATGGAACCTCTAAAAAAAGACAATAAAGCAGGCATATTTCAAATGTTTTGTGCTCTATTGTAGCAACATGATGAAACTCAAAATGCTGTTATGTAGTGATAGCATGCTATATTTTGGTTATAATCAGTAACCATTGATTTTCTTATTGTATCTGTTGTAATACTGGTACCTACTTGCATATATAGTAATTTTATAACTACATCCTCCTTCTTCCACAAAATGTATCCATTACCTGCCCTCCAAACCTCTTTCTAATTAATTTTGCTGTGTAAAATTCTGTGCTTATCATAAAATATAAACATTGTACGTTAACACAAAATATGGCTAAGTGTCTTGCAAAGTTATGCTTTGCTTGTGTTGTCCTGTTAGGTAAAAAACTTGAATGCATAAGTGATTAAAATGCTGACATAAAAATTAGTAAACAGCCTAAATTCAATAAAACCTGTTTGGTATACTCATGCTAAGGATTTTTTTGGCACCCTATAAATAAATGATAATAATAATAATAATAGTAGTAATAATAATAATAAAACCGGCATCACAAAAACACTTTCACAATTTTTCAGATTCAATAGCTTAAAACAGGTGGGAAAAAAACACCTTCAGTAAAAAAAAAGTCTACACTAACATATGCACAAATGACAACTTGAAAAATAGAGAAAGAAAAAAAATCAAGACAACTTTTTCTGCTTTGAAATAGAAAGACATAACCACACGTTAAGATACTTTACAGGGCAATATAATCTTTATGAATTGTTCACCTTACTAAACATTAAAAATTCCAACCACACACAGTCACAGAGAACGCCCTAGAGAACCTGCAGTCACACCCGCATTAATTGTTAATGAGGTCTCCATGACAACTGTAGTTCTATCCAACAACACTTATTTTCTATAACAAAACAGGCACATGAATATTGCACTTACAAATATTTAGTTTTAAGCCCATTTCTAGAGTAATTGTGGTTATAATTGTTTTAACCTCATAGCAGTGGGTTCTAGTTTTATGTATGATAATTCATGTCTTGAACATTTAATGCAACTATAAATGTTAATGGAAAGAAAGCTCACTAATGAATCTGTAGAAAATGTAGGTAAATTAATGCTCAATTAATTTTGAACATGATCATGCCTTCCTAATGAGGCCCCTTGGCATCCTTATAAGCATATATGAATCTAGGCCAGTGTATTGCCCTTTTCCCCCTGTGTATGCATCTGAAAAACATGTAATATAGAATAGCAACTATGATTTTATAGCAACACAACTCCAAAAAATTAATTTTTTAAAAAGTATATGGAAAGACATATACATAGTAGCATAAGTGTACAAATTACTATATGCTTACTTTAACTTAGGTGAAAAGCCTCTGTTGGTCAATATATCCTAAAGAGACTTAGGGCTTGATGATTGAAAGCTCTCTGGGCTGGCGAGATTATTAAAGAATGCTCGCCAGTCCTTCTATTTCCCTTGTGGAATGATCTAAAGCCATTTTTTACCCTCAAAACAGGGTGTCTCGCTAAGGGGCGTATACTGCATTTTCATATGAAATGTGCACAACAAAATTTGTATTTTAAACATTATACAAAAGAAATATTTGAATCATTCACACAAAAATAAGCAGGGAAAAATTGTATTGTTAAGGTGCATCAAAAATCGTAACAAAATTCTTCACCAAAAATCGTATGTTAACAAAAACGTAAAATTAGTATCTAATTTACACAGGAATAAATCAAATTAAATATTCACAGCATAAATTGTAATTGTAGTACACTGAATGTGCAAAAATCACACAGAAATTTGAATTTATAAATACAAAATGCAAAGCGTAATTGTTGTTTTTTCATAAAATGGGCTGAACATGGGTGTTCCATGGGCGTATATGAAAATGTCTCACTAATCCCAGCGTAATTCTATAAAGATTTTCACACTGCAGATATCACAGTTTTTTCTCGCCAACTAAAAGGTGGCGAGCTTTTGTCAAAACAATACGAACACTTATAACCCCAATTGAAAAACAAATGCATACGAACATATAGGCGAATATAAGATGCTATAAGCAGAAAGCAGCGTAATGTGAGTTATATTGGCTGCAGGATTTTAATTTTAAAGTGCTCCCCCTGCTCTCTGTTAACTTCGCACTAAGGAGCGAAGTTTCCCTATCCAGCGAGCTCCATTACTTTTAATAGGAGCCATCTCGCAACTCGCAGGGACTGCCCCTTTTTTACGATCATTGCACCGGGGCAGCCCTGCGAGTGTCAGCGAGAAGAAGAAGGTTTGAGCTGGCGAACAATATATCATCGAGCCCTAAGAGTGCTACTTGGAGAGCTACTGTGGACCGTTAAGCTACCCTATTACTGCCTTTTAGCCCAGAGATGGGACTGATCTCATTGGTAGATTATATTCTACTTAAAAAAGTTAGCAATATCATACAAAAATATGTTTGAAAATATGGTTTGAGCAAAGGGGTTTCAATGAGTGAGAAAATATGTTTGCAAATATGGTTTGGGCAAAGGGGTTTCAATGAGTGAGAAAATATGTTTGCAAATATGGTTTGAGCAAAGGGGTTTCAATGAGTGAGAAAATATGTTTGCAAATATGGTTTGGGCAAAGGGGTTTCAATTAGTGAAAACATCTCTTGTACAAAGCTTAAATATATAAATGAACATAAAAGCATTAACATTAAATAAGTTAATGAATACATAACCCAAAGTGAAATATATGAAAAAAATGAATGCAAATAATTAAACTATTAAGTTCATAAATAACATTTTAAAGTTTATACAGCATTCAATTCCATAATTAATCCTGGTTGATACCTTAGCCTTGACTTGCAGCCACACTTGAAGTTGCCAATTGGCCTTGTTTTATATTTTCTACTGTTTCATTAGAGGATGTTCATGACAGTTGTGTGAAATGTCTAATATATGATGTATCATACATCAAGAGCCTGAATCTCAAAAATTTGCAAACATGGAGTAAAATCATATTTTTTTTAAAAAGTATTTTTTTACTGGGCACAATACTGTAAAGTAAGTGTCTTTCCTTTACAGAAATAATATTAGTGAATTCCCTTTGATGAAATGCACAATTCCCAAGGTAAAAATGTTTTTTTAAAACAATCCCTGAGGGGCCTCAAAATACTGATAAGGCATCTTATATAATTTCACCTTAACCAGGGATCTTTAAAGAAGCAGTTCTCAAATGTGGACCTCAAACAATGTGGAAAACATTTGCAATCACAACACTTCAGAAACCCACTCAAAAAGCAATTTTGGCAAATATTTATAATTGTAAACTATTCGTATGCCTGTTTTGTTATAGTAAAAAAATCTTGCTGGATGCAATGAAAAGTATCTTCAGTTGTCATGTTTGGGGGGTGTTCAGGTTGGAGCTCAGGTGTGGTGCTTTTAGATTCAGAAAGCAAAACAGCCTCTTTCATCTTAGAGGAATTTCGCCTAGGCATAATTATACAGTAGAACAAAGATTCTTTATTGCAGATAAACAAAGAACAGACTGATTTCAATCAAAGGTAAAGTTAAATCAAACAAGATACTTCAGGCACTTGGTTATAGCAATGTAACAAGATACTTCAGGCACTTGGTTATAGCAATGTAACAAGATACTTCTGGCACTTAGTTATAGCAATGTAACAAGATACTTCTGGCACTTAGTTATAGCAATGTAACAGGATACACAGGCAGGATACACAGGTCCTTGGAATAGCAATGCAACAGGAAACTAAGGTACTTGGTTGTATCAATGTAACAGGATACTCAGGTACTTGGTTATAGCAATGTAACAGGATATTCAGGTACTTGGAAAAGAAACGCAACAAGATTCTCAGGTACTTGGATTAGCAATGCAACAGGATACACAGGCAGGATACACATTTCCTTGGAATAGCAATGTAACAGGATACACAGGTACTTGAAATAACAATGCAGGTTGAACTAACACTTCTCAGTACTGGCTTGTATAACAGGACATAGATTTGAATTAGAACTTCACAGTACTGACTTGTATAACAGGACACAACTTGAATTAACACTTCACAGTACTGGCTTGTATAACAGGACATAGATTTGAATTAGAACTTCACAGTACTGGCTTGTATAACAGGACATAGATTTGAATTAGAACTTCACAGTACTGACTTGTATAACAGGACATAGATTTGAATTAGAACTTCACAGTACTGACTTGTATAACAGGACATAGATTTGAATTAGAACTTCACAGTACTGACTTGTATAACAGGACACAAACTTGAATTAACACTTCACAGTACTGGCTTGTATAACAGACTGAAGGATACACAGGAACTTGGATTGCATCTTATAAAACTCACAGATTGAATTGCAGCTTACAAGATTCATAGGTTTGAAATGCAGCTTACAGCCCTCACAGGTTAGGAGAGGCTCCCAGAAACAGACAGACTGGATACAGATAAATCCAAACAATGTCAGAGCACCTGAATGGGGGAAGGGACAGCCTATTTATAGTTGAGCAGCCAGACAGGTGCAAGCAAGCAGGAATCACAAAAGGATGAGCCCTCTAGTGGTCAAGGTTTAAGCTGCTGCAGAGGAAATTAAAGGGACGGATACCATTCAGGTAAGAATGTGACAACAGAAAACAAGAAAACAGGAGTGCTAAATGTAATCCTTGGAATGGATATTACAACAGTAGTTGTCTATTCTAGAAGTGTAGTTAGAATATTTTACCGATACTTTACCCCAGCATGTGGAATTTATAAAGCCTATATTGCACCTGGTGAGAATCTTGACATCATTTAATGCACAGAGAGGTAAATTGCTGTTCAATGGAGAGTGACTCACAACTCGTGATTGCGATGAAGGGCTGGCACAAATATTTATGCATTCCACAGTATTCAAGTTGCAATGTTGTAGCAAGTCCCCCCCCCCCCCACACACACAAGATATTAGTTTTACAAAAAGGTTTTATTGAATCTAGATCATTGTAAAATGTTTATATATCTACTTTATCTAATCTCATTACACATTTTACCTCCTTCTTTGAAAGCCTATTACCTGAACGTACAGGGAGGTAATGTTTGTAAAAATAGTCTTCTTTTCATTTTTTTTTTAAAAATGGTGATTGCATATTATAGAATGCATCATTAAACAAATGTTTTCTTTTTAACTATCATGAAGTTTGACCAACATATTGCATAAAACATAATTTATGTTCAGGAAGAAAACCAAAAAATATTTGATTAGCAGAACTCTAATTCCGAAAAACAAGTGGTAAATTAAATAAAGTATTTTAAAACCACCATGTGTTTTACATTTAAATTAATTTAATGTTTTCTGTGATATCACTATATTTAATGAAATTGTGATAAGATATTGAGATCCCAATGTAGATGACCTCTTGCATATAAATCTTACAGCTCTTTACATAGAGTGACTGCATAATGTGAATTGGTAAAGAGAACCTTTAATAAACATTTGCAGATCCTTCAATTATTTTGTAAATTATATAGAAAATATTATGGATTTAGCTCAGTCATTAACATCATTAGGACCATTATCACTCAGTTTCAATATATTCTTAAAAATAATCTTCTGTGAAGTTTTTCTTTTTTGTTTTTTTATTGATTCTCATCCACTAAGTAAAACTAGTTCTTTCGTATATATTTTTTTAGATTAAGACAGGTATTTATTCAGATCATTTGCATTCCTTTGCAACCTTAAAAAAAAATGCCCTCTAGGTATAACTTTAATCAAATAACAGGGATACCATAATGATGCATGAAAAAGAGTATTACCTGCAGAGGTTTTCCTTAAGGTTTCATTCTCAATTATGTGTTCACATTTCCAATTAGATATAAATCGAAAAAGACATATTCAATCTTATTAACATTTGAAGTAAATTTGAAACATCCCAATTTTTCATTGAGATAATTAATAACTCCCGGGATTTAGTTTGAATCTCATCAGCAAATTAAAGTAGATTATCTATGAATAATCTATATAAAATAAGACATGATCTTCATGGATTTAGAAAGACGTGATGCATTTCTTACCAAAAGGAACGTACATACCATATACGATTTAGTGAACACATGGGCAACCATAACTCCTATTGCTATTTAACACCTTCAGAGAAAAAAATAAATTACCCTCAAATTTTGAACAAAAATAACTATTGAGGCATTTTAATAACATTACATAAATATTCTCTCCATAAAAGCTAAGGTTATAGATATTATTCCATTAAAGTATAGAGAAGGGAATAAAAGACGTTTGCTGAGAAAAGGTGAAATGTGTTGGATATATAAACTTGTGGAAAGAGCACAGCTGGATATTTATCTTGGAAATTATAATAGTTCTTTTATTTAATAATTCTGTATTTGCCTTCTTTATGACTATTCTTACTTAGTTATATTTATTTTATGAATGTAATAATTAAAGAATTTCTTTTTTAGAACCCTGAAGTTTTCACATGATTTCTAAATTATTATTATTTTTTTTTAAATATATTTACATTGTTTTTCTTGTTTTTCTCCACATTTTTTGTGCATATTTAGCTTACTTGAAAGATGGATTTAGGATGAAATTCAAAAAGCTGCGAGATGATGCTTTATGCGAGCCTGCACCCGATAGTTAAGATGTAGCTAACTTAAACCAAGCTCTGAATATGCTTAACAAAATCACCCCAGACAAGTCCGACCGGGGTGATTGACAGCTTCTGCTGGTGCACTGTTATTCAAAAGAAACACAGCAAATTGAGTTATTTAGCAAGATCTACTGATACAATTTTTTTTCCCCAGGATTTCTTTACTATCAGCATAGAGGTACAATCTGTAACAATATTGTGGAATGTTAGCTTCACTGTGAGTTATTTTGCAATGAATTGTAGCCTACTTTGGCTGTCAATGGGAAAAACCCTAGCTAGCTAAAGCCCTTCCCTGTATCCTAATGCTAGCCCTTACCCTAAATCTTGCATTGCAGAGCTAAGTACAATCATAAACCTAAATTTAACTATACATCTAACCCTAACCTTAATCCAAATAGAGTCCCTTGATCTAGTTTGAACGTCACTTCAGGCAACTTTTTACCTAGCTCTGTTCCTATTCCTAACCTTATCACTTACCAACATCCGGCAGCTTTTAAAGAGACATTGTACACTCAATTTTTTTGCATAAATCTGTTGTAGATGATCCATTTCTATAGAGCATACATGTATAGTTTTGCTTATTTTTAAATAACATTGCTCTGATTTTCAGACTCCTAACAAAGCCCCAAAGTTTTAGGAGAATACTCGTGTATACCTACTTTAGCTTGCTTCTGTTTGTGTAAAGGGTATTTTCATATGTAGAGGAAGGGGGAGGGGGTCTGTAATTTCCCACTTAAAGTGGGTGTTCTAGCTACCTTTTTAACAGAGCTAAACTGGGAGCTTCTAAGTAGGTTTTTAAACGGTTATTATTCTTTATAGTAGTGTCTATTACATGCAGTTATATTAAAATTAGTGTATACTGTCCCTTAAAGCTATCATATGCAGTCAACTATGTATGCTCTATTTTTACAATGAATTTTATTTGTGTGGGATTTTAAACATGAAAGTATGTCAATAGGCAACTTTATAATTATGTGTTATGAAATAACTCACAAACTAGTGGGTCAATGTGAAAAACATAATTTATACTTACCTGATAAATTATTTTCTTTCTTGGCATGGAGAGTCCCAGACTCCATATAATTACTAGTGGGAATTCAACTCCTTGCCACCAGGTGGAGGCAAAGAACACCTCAGCAAAGCTTCAAGTATCCTCCCACTACCCACAATCCCCAGTCATTCAGCTGAGGAATTATGGAAAGAGAAAAAGACACAAAGGGTATAGAGGTGCCTGAGGTTTAGAAAAATGACAAAAAGCCATCTTAAAAATAAGAGCGGGATGTGGACTCTCCATGCCAGGAAAGAAAAAAAATTATCAGGTAAGTATAAACTATTTTTTCTTTCCAATGGCGAGTCAACAAATCCATTCAGTTACGAGTGGGAAACAATACCAAAGCTAGAGTCCACAGAATGGAAGGGAGAAATACACAAGACATGCAAACCTAAACAGAAGGCACCACCGCTACAAGAACTTTCCTCCCAAAAGAAGCCACAGCTGAGGCAAAAACATCAAATTTGGAAAATTTGGATAAAGTATGCAATGATGACCAAGTGGCCGCCTTGCAAATCTGTTCCATAGAAGCATCATTTTTAAAGGCCCAAGAGGAAGCAACAGCCCTAGTGGAGTGAGCCATAATTTTCTCTGGAGGCTGCTATCTAGCTGTCTCATAAGCCAATCAAATAACACTTCTCAACCAGAAGGAGAGAGTAGAGGAAGTGGCATTCTGACCTCTCTGTTTACTAGAAAAAACAACAAAAAGAGCAAAAGACTGACGAGAATCTTTTGTATCCTGTAAATAGAACCTTAAAGCTTGCACAACATCCAGATTAGGACAAAATAAAGGAACAATAATTTCTTGGTTAATATTGCGTTCCGAGACCACCTTAGTGTCAGGGTTTTCCCTGCTTTGCTTGCCATGTGCTGCTGGCAGCAATTTTACTCACCTCTTTTGCTAAATCTGGTGCAGAGTGTGTAATGCTGCTCATATCCTGCGTGCCCTCTTATGGCCAGACTGGTGTACATCATCCGTGTGAGACAGGTTGCAGTCTCAGAATTGGGATGTCATCAGTTATTATTTAAAGGGCCTCTGTTCAGTATGCTTTGCCCTTGCATTGTCAAAGACCTGTTTGTGAGTTCCTGTGTATTACCTGGCTGTCTGACGCCCCTCCTGGTTCCTGATCCCTGACTTGTTCCTGACTCTGCTGTTCTCCTTGTTCCTGATTGTGGCTCTTCTGACTACTCACTTTGGCTCCTGATTCGGCTCGTCTGACTATTCGCTTTGGCTCCTGACTTGGCTCGTCTGACTACCAGCTCTGGCTTTGACTCCTGGCTTGTTGTTTGACTTGTGGACTTTTTATTATTTTTTGTTATAAATAAAGGTGTGATTATTTTTGCACTTCTCGTCTCAGTCTGATTTCTGGCACCCTGACATTACGCAAGGGCTATGAATCCTGATGGTGCTAATAATCCACCTTTACCTGCCATCATTTCCAGGTTGGATGAACAGGATCACTGCTTGGATCAATTTGCACTAGCCGTGCAAACCCTGCTGACTCGCACTGCATATTTGGACCAGAGTGTCTCACAGGTTATGGCTGCTCCTGTTTCCGGTGCTGCACATAGTCCTACCAGGAGCATGTCTGGTTCTGCAACTCTACCTCAGCGTTATGGAGGTGATCCTATTCAGTGCAAAGGGTTTTTGAACCAAGTGGGAATTTACTTTGAGATGTTACCTCAGGCATTTCCCTCTGACAGAGCTAAGGTGGGATTTCTCATCTCGTTACTCTCTGACATAGCTCTTGTCTGGGCTAATCCCTTGTGGGAGACTAATAAACCTGTGATTTAAAATTACCCTGAATATGTGGCCTCCTTTCAAATGGTATTTGATGTTCCTACTTGCTCCTCCTCTGCTGCTAAACAACTCATGTCCATTCAGCAAGGTACGAGATATGTTGCTCAGTATGCCATTGAGTTCCGTACGCTTGTAACAGAGGTAGGTTGGAACAATGAAGCCCTTGTTGCCGCCTTCTTTCATGGGCTCTCTGATCTGATTAAAGACGAAGTTGCTGCCAGAGATTTACCAGAGGATCTAATTGACATTAGACTCAGAGAGAGGCCCTCTTTCAAGGAGCGCTTGTGGAAGCCTCCTGTTCCGTTGTCTCCTACGTGTTCATTCCCACCCATGCCTCCCTCTCCTCCCATGCCTCCTGGTCCCGAGTCACCAGGTACTACTGAGCCGATGCAGCTGGGATTCGCCTTTAGGAGGAGAGAGGGGCTCTGCCTCTATTGTGGGTTACAGGGCCACCTTTTAACATTTGGTCCTACATGGCCAGGAAACGCTCGCACCTAAGGTCCTGTTGGGGGCAAACCTTGGGTGGTTTATCCTCGTCCCCGGAACCACTAAAGGAGAAACCTTTGGTCACGGTTGTCCTTTCCTCGGTGGACTCCTCCATAGTCACCCAGGCTATTGTTTACTCCGGTGCTGCGGGCTATTTCATTGACAGTGCTTTTGTATCAAAGCACTCCATTCCTGTATTGACTCGGTCTTCCGCTTGCTATTGAGGCCATTGATGGCAGGCCTCTTCAGACCGCACTCGTTACTCATGAAACCACTCCATTATCCATGGCTGTTGGGGCTCTCCATTTTGAAACCCTCCAGTTCCAGGTGATAAACTCTCTGCATTTTCTGGTTGTTCTGGGTTATCCCTGGCTCCAAAAGCACAATCCTAGTCACGACTGGCATAGGTCCAAAATTTTGTCTTGGTCTCCGCAATGTATTTTTACTTGTCTTCGGAAACCAGTCAAAGTCTTGTGCGCTTCTTCGGTATCTCAATTGCCAGAGGAGTACCGAGAGTTCCTAGACATTTTTGACAAGGTGCGTGCCGGTACATTGCCTCCTCACCGGTCTTACGATTGTGCCAATGACCTGCAACCCGGAGCCATTCCTCCTCAGGGCCGGGTTTACCCTCTGTCTGTTGCAGAGAATTGTGCTATGGAGGAGTATGTTGCCGATGCTCTGTTTTTGGGGATCATCCACAAATCCTTGCTTCTTCTTTGTGAAGAAAAAGGGTGGCGAGTTAAGACCATGCATCGATTATAGGGGTCTTAATCGTCTTACCATTAAGAATGCTTACCCTATTCAGCTTATTACGGAACTCTTTGACTGCCTCAAGAGAGCTACAGTCTTTTCTAAACTTGATTTGATAGGAGTGTACAACCTCGTTAGGATCAAGGAGGGCCACGAATGGAAAACAGCATTTAACACCAGGAGCGGGCATTATGAATATCTTGTAATGCCCTTTGGCTTATGTAATGCTCCTGCTGTTTTTCAGGAATTTATTAATGATGTCCTATGAGATATGTTGCAACAGGGTGTTGTGGTGTACTTAGACGACATCCTCATACACTCACCCACACTTGAGGCTCATCGTTCTGATGTCCCACAGGTACTTCAGAGACTACTTGAGAATGGCCTGTTTTGTAAACTCGAGAAATGTGAGTTCCATCAGACTCTATTAACCTTCCTAGGTTATGTTATCTCCATCGCAGGGTTCTCCATAGATCCTGACAAGTTGTCTGCAGTTCTGCAGTGGCCTCACCAAGTTGGTCTTCAGTCTATTCAATGTTTTTTGGGCTTCGCCAATTACTATAGAAAGTTTATTAACCTATCACAGACATGACCCATAAAGAAAATAATCCACTCCATTGGTCACCTACTGCCATTGAGGCCTTTGATAGTCTTAAGACTGCCTTTGCTGCCACTCCAGTTCTGGCTCATCCTAACCCTGTCATGCCTTTCGTTCTTGAGATCGATGCGTCTGAGACTGCAGTAGATGCCCTCTTGTCTCAATGTCCTACGCCTGATGGTTCCTTGCATCTGTGCGGTTTCTTCTCTAAGAAATTATCTCTAGCAGAGTGCAATTATGAAATTGGCAACAGGGAATTACTGGCCGTAATTTTGGCACTCAAGGAATGGAGGCATCTTCTCGAGGGTACTAGCGTGCCAGTGCTCATTCTTACTGACCACAAGAATTTAACTTATCTATCTGAAGCAAAATGTTTGTCACGCCGACAGGCCAGATGGGTGCTATTTTGTCTCGGTTTAATTATGTGGTCTCATACCTGCCTGGTAGTAAGAATGTAAGGGCTGTTGCCCTCTCTCGACAATTTTCACCTCTGTCCAAGGAGGAGTCTGTAACTACTCCAGTTATACCTCCTGACCATATTTTGGCTACCATACGTACTATTTTGACTTCTCCCTTGGGGGAGGAGATCCTGGCTGCACAAACCAATGCACCTCCTGAGAAACCTAGTGGTAAGTGTTTTGTTCCTGAGAATCTTCAAACTAAACTTTTGCACACTTACCACTATCCTAAGGCTGCAGGTCACCCGGGCAAGGACCAAATGATTTGGTCTGCCACTCGAAAATTCTGGTGGCCAGGTCTTCATTCTGATGTTGCTGCATATGTTGCCTCCTGCTCAGTTTTTGCACAGAATAAGAATCCTCGAAGTCTTCTCGTGGGTCTTCTTCAACCTATTGCTAATGGTGAGCGTCCTTGGACACATCTTTCCATGGACTTCATTGTCGAGCTCCCTGTTTCCAATGGCAATACTGTTATCCTAATGGTGGTTGACCGTTTTTCTAAAATGTCACATTGCAATCCCTTGAAGAAGCTGTCTACCACTCAGGAGCTTGCTTCAATTTTTGCCTGTGAGGTCTTCCATTTACATGGGTTACCCAAAGAGATAGTCTTGGACTGAGGTAGCCAGTTTGTCTCCAGATTTTGGCGTTCCTTTTGTGCTCAAATGGGTATTTAGCTTTCCTTCTCCTCGACATATCACCCTCAATCCAATGGGGCTGCAAAATGATTTAATCAAGCTCTGGAACAGTTCCTCCATTACTATGTCTCAGATCACCACAATAATTGGTCTGAACTGTTAGCTTGGGCAGAGTTCTCTTGTAATAGTGCTATTAATGCTTCCTCCCGGTTATCCCCGTTTATGGTGAATTATGGGTTGCAACCATCCTTGTTGCCCGATTCATTCATGTCTCAGGGTATTCTGGCTTTGGAGGAGCATCTCCAGCAACTCTGTTCCACATGGGTGCAGATTCAGGATTGCCTTCATCATTCTATGCAGCGCCAATAGTTCCAGGCTGACCGTAGGCGTCTGCCCGTGCCTTCCTACCAGGTTGGTGAGAGGGTTTGGCTGTCCTCCCGCAAATTGAACCTTTGTGTGTCTTCCAATAAACTGGCTCCCCATTATGTTGGTCCTTATTAAATACTCCGACGGGTCAATCCTGTGGCCTACGCTCTTGACCTTCCTCCTGCAATGCGCATCTCCAATTTTTTTTATGTCTCCCTCTTGAAACCATTGGTTTGTAATCAGTTTACCACTGTATTGCCTCGTCCCCGTCCTATCTGTGTATGAGGTCAGAAGCATTATTGACTCTTGTATGTCCAGGGGCCGTGTACAGTATTTGGTTCACTGGAGGGGCTACGGTCCGGAGGAGCATTCATGGGTTCCCTCCTCTGATGTTCATTCTTCCACCCTGCTCCATGCCTTCCATGCCCGTTTCCCCAATAAGCCTTTTGTTCTCCCGTGGGGGAGGGGTCATTGAGGGGAGGGTACTGTCAGGGTTTTTCCCCTGCTTTGTTTAACATGTGCTCCTGGCAGCCATTTTACTCACCTCTTTTGCTGAATCTGGTGTAGAGTGTATGATGCTGCTCATTTCCTGCACACCCTCTTATGGCCAGACTGGTGTACATCATCCATGTGAGACAGGTTGTTTCAGAATTGTGATGTCATCACTTATTATTTAAAGGGCCTCTGTCCAGTATGCTTTGCCCTTGTGTTGTCTCAGACCTGTATGTGAGTTCCTGTGTATTACCTGGCTGTCTGACATCCCTCCTGGTTCCTGATCCCTGGCTTTTTCCTCACTCTGCTGTTCTCCTTGTTCCTGATTCTGTCTCTTCTGACTACTCTCTTTGGCTCCTGAATCGGCTCATCTGACTATTCGCTTTGGCTCCTGACTTGGCTCGTCTGACTACCAGCTATGGCTTTGACTCCTGGCTTGTTGTTTGACTTGTGGACTTTTTATTATTTTTTGTTATAAATAAAAGTGTGATTATTTTTGCATTTCTCATCTCAGTCTGATTCCTGGCACCCTTACACTTAGGTAGAAGTTCTAGGTTCTCTAAACTTATTTAGTATAGAGAACTGCCTTATCCACATGAAGAATAAGATAAAGGGAATTACACTGTAGAGCTGAAAGCTCCAAAACTCTATGGGCAGAGGAAATTGCCAGCAGAAACAAAGCCTTCCAGGACAATAACTTGATATGCTGGAGCTATTAGAATGTAGCCTGCTGCAGAACTTTAAGAACCAGATTAAGACTCCAAGGAGGAGCAATTGACCTTAACACAGGCCTGATTCTAACCAAAGCCTGGACAAAAGATTGAACATCTGGCAAAATTGCCAGACGCTTCTGCAGAAGAATAGAGAAAGTCAAAATCTGACCCTTTAGGGTACAGACTGATAAACCCTTCTCCAGGCCCTCCTTAAGAAAGGACATAATACGTGGAATTCTCACCTGACTCCAAGAAAAACCCCTTGATCCGCACCAATTAAGGTATTTACGCCATACCTTATAATAAATCTTGCGAGTAACATGCTTAGAAGCCTGAATCATAGTCTCATTAACCTTGTCTGGGCAAGACTAAAAGTTTAATCTTCAAGCAGTCAGCTTCAGATAGACTAAGTTTGGATGGAGGAAGGGACCCTGAAGTAGAAGATCCTTCCTCAGAGGCAATTTCCACAGGAGAAATGATGACATCCTCACTAGGTCCGCAAACAAAGTTCTGGGAGGCCATGCTGGAGCTATTAGAATCACCAAAGCCTGCTCCTGTTTGATACAAGCTATAACCCAAGGAAGGGGGGCAACCGGAGGAAACAGATAAATTAGACCAAAATTTTATGGCACTGCCAGGGCATCTACCAAAGCTGCTTGAGGATCTCTTGATCTTGCTCTGTATCTTGGAAGCTTGGTGTTTAGACAAGATGCCATCAGATCCAGCTCAGAAACTCCCCACTTGAGGGTTAACATTGAGAAAACTTCTGGATGGAGAGCCCATTCCCCTGGATGAAACATCTGCCTACTCAGATAATCCACTTCCCAGTTGTCCACCCCTGGGTTATGAATGGCAGAGAGATCACAATTGTGAAACTCTGCCAACTGAAGAATGCGAGTCACCTCCTTCATAGCTAACAAGCTCAGAGTTCCTCTTTGGTGGTTGATATATGCCACTGAAGTGATGTTGTGCAATTGAAATCTGATAAACTGGACTAAACTCAGTTGAGGCTAAGCTGATAGAGCATTGAGAATTGCTCTCAATTCTAGAAATTTTTTAGGGAGGGCAGGCTCCTCATAAGGCCAAAATCTGTGAGCTCTTAGGGACCCCCAAACTGCTCCCCAGCCCAAAAGGCTGGCATCTGTGGTCACAATCTCCCAAGAAGGTCTCAGGAAACAAGTGCCCTGAGACAAATGGTCCTGGGAGATCCACCAAGACAGAGACATCCTTGTCTGAGAGTCTAAAACTATCCTCTGAGAGAGATCAGAGTAGTCTATGTTCCATTGATTGAGCAAATATAACTGTAGAGGTCTCAGATGGAAGCGAGCAATAGGAATAATGTCCATGGATGCCACCATGAGAACAATTACTTCCATGCATACAGTCTTTAAATGTCTTCTAGCCTATTACATGCTGACACATAGTCAGCCAATCACACGCTGCCACATATTACACAATGACAGCGCACTTGTTTTAAAAGGAATCGAACAACTACCTTGTTCACTACCTCTTGAAAAAGTCTGGTCGGAACTAGAAGAAACGCATCGAGGCATTAAGGAGTCCACAGGTCCTTCCGAAGTAATCTGTACCATCTCTGAGTTGCTCCACTCACGCTCGAAACAGGTGACATTCAGTACACTTTGCTAAACTAAGCATATGTTGTGACTGTTATAAAGATCAAGCAGACGGGAGTTGATACACTCTGGGTTTACCTTCAAAGACCTTTGGTGATAAGTGTGCACAATTTATTTTAACGTTTGCTTTTTACTTGCACTTAATTGTCCAATTAAAAACTTTTGCTCTTAGAGTGGTTTTGCGCTCTTCTCTTGTTTTCTCTCTTTTTAGCATCTTTTGGGAGGTGGATCACAGTCCTCTCTACGGTATTGAGCAGCATCCACAAACATCATCACCTGAGGCTGAACTTTGGATACATTACTACATTTTCTTATGAGCCAACATAATCTACAGGTGGAAAGACATTCCTAAAATCTTATCCCAATCAAGAACTCACTTGTTCTCAGGTTCATTTTTATTTTGGGTTTATTCAAAGTTATTCTCTATCCATTTATACGGGACAATTGATATTTGTGTATTCACAGTTTAATATTTAATGTTTTGTGATATTACTTTATTGGAGTTGGGAAGCGCAGCATATATTGTTTCTATCTCTGTAAGAGGAACTATCTCTTGGCTAAGGTAGATATAGCGCCCTCTACTCTAGGAACAGTGCACCACAGATCTCGCACTGAATCATCCACAGGAAACATCTTTTTAAACACAAGAGATAGGTTAAAAGGAACACCCGGCTTCTCCCATTCCTGAGATTTAATGTCAGACATGCGATCTGGAACAGGAAAAACCTCCACAGATTTAGGTTTCACATCAAAAACTCTATTCAGTTTATTAGCCCTTTAAAGGAGCCTCTGCAACCATTTCAGAGTGATCCAAAGTAGCTAAAACCTGCTTCAAAAGTAAACGGAGAAGCTCCAGTTTAAAATTAAAATTTACCTCCTCAGAATTTGTACTAGGAACTGCAGATTTGAATCAGATATCTCTCCCTCAGAAGCTGCAGAAGAGTGATCCTTGCTAGATAACTGAGAAAGACTAACCAAATCAGTCTTGGTGGAATCAGAAGCCATAGAAAAGTTCTTAGATGTCCTCTTCCCTTTACCAGAACTAGGTAAAGCACTCAGGGCTGCAGAAACTGCAGACGTCAACAGCGCAGCAAAATTTTTAGACAAACAAACACTCCCAGACACTGACTGAGAGGAACCGCAGGGTACTGCATGTGAATTGGTCAAAGACTGGGATATGTTAACAGAAGGCTGAGACAACCCCTGAACAGTTTTATCCTGAGAAAAAGAAGGCTCAGGTAAGGAATCCTTATCCTTAGATAATAAAACCTTATTAAGCCAAGTGGAACAAAATTGCACAGGAGGTATAATCTGGGCATCTGCACAATAAAGACATTTATCTATTAACAGAGAAAGCTTGGGATCGGTTTCCCTAGTAAATAAAATAGCCCTTTATTTGCCCTATACTCTAATTTCAATATAAAAAAAATGAATAAAATTCTAAGCATAGATAAATAATTTATAAAACCGGCACCTCTACACCCCAGCCATGCTGGAGATACTCACACAACTGGTAACCAGGAATCTAATCCACACCAGCAGATAAATCCTGTTCAAACTGCAGATCCTAGAAAGCTGCAAACATCAGAGAGAAACAACAGGCAGGACAATTTAATGCTAGAAAATCCGGTCTGTCTCCTTGAAAATCCGGCTTCCCAAACAGCCGTCTAGCAACAAACTGTTCAGCACTTAGGAAGTAACAGAGCAGTCACATGATCACAAATAAAAGCAAGGTGCGGTCCAATGACTTTCTTAAAGATATATTATCTAAAAATATAAAAGGTAAAATTGTTCAAACAAATCTCAATAGCCAAAATAAAAAAAGACTTCACATGACAGAACAGTGCCCTGAACTGCTGCCCAATAAATCCCCACCCAACCTTTAAAAGGGATATTCAGTCCCATAAGGATCCATATTGTTCTCTAAGTATTCTTTTTTCTTTTCTTTTTCTTTTCTTTTAAACAAGGAACTCCTTGTGGTTATTAATCCTTCTCACCTAGAAGGTAAAAGCACTTACCTGTGGATCCGCTGTAGGGCAAGTACAGCAAACAGATGTGACAGAATACTCACTGACAAAGACCTGTAGACAAAGAAAAAAACAGAGTAACCAACCCTGGTTTTCTATATTAGGGGTAGCAAAAAAGTTTTAAAGGTAAATAAAAGACCACCTCACCATCTTCCAACTGCTAAAAGCTAGACATGTGCATGGCAAAAAAATTCGGTTTGGTTCGGATCGATTCAGATGTTTTCGAATTTCGGTTCGGATTGATTCAAATTCTGAAAAATTTGAATCAATTTGTTTCGGATTCATTTCGGATTAATTCGGAATCGAATAAATTCTGCTGGATTCGGTTCGATTCGGAAATTCGGAATTTCGGTATGTGTTAGGTGGGATATGCTGTGTATTAGACTAGTATTATGTACTGTATATTAGGTGTAACCCATAGCAGAGTGATATAACTGAACAATACTAGTGTAATCCATGGCCATCCGAATCTACCGAATAAAACGAATCGCACATGTCTACTAAAAGCCACCATTACTCTTACTAAAGAGAATTACATGGACACAGTATAACCCCAATCCATGCTTGCAGGGAAAAGTACCCATTAAAGGATTAAAAACTTACACCTAGATTACGAGTTTTGCGTTAGAGGCTATGCGGTGCTAACGAGCAGTTTTGTCTCACTGCTCACTTATCTACAGCGCTGGTATTACGTGTTTTTACAAACCCGTCGTTAAAAGGCAAGAAGTGAGCATAGGGCAAAATTTTGCTCATTACCGCACTCCAATACCAGCACTGCTTAAGTCAGCGGTGAGCTGGTCGTACGTGCTCGTACACGATTTCCCCATAGGAATCAAGGTGGAGAGCCGGCTGAGAAAAAGTCTAACACCTGCAAAAAAAGCAGCGTAAAGCTTCTTAATGCAGTCCCATAGATTCCTATGGGGAAATAAAAGTTATGTTTACACCTAACACCCTAACATGAACCCCGAGTCTAAACACCCCTAATCTTACACTTATTAACCCCTAATCTGCAGCCCCGACATCGCCGACACCTACATTATATTTATTAACCCCTAATCTGCCGCCCCCAATGTCGCCGCCACTATAATAAACATATTAACCCCTAAACTGCCGCACTCCCGCCTCACAAACATTAGTTAAATATTATTAACCCCTAATCTGCTGCCCCCAATGTCGCCGCCACTATATTAAAGTTATTAACCCCTAAACCTAAGTCTAACCCTAAACCTAACACCCACTAACTTAAATATAATTTAAATAAGTCTAATTAAAATTACTATCATTAACTAAATTATTCCTATTTAAAACTAAATACTTACCTATAAAATAAACCCTAAGCTAGCTACAATAATACTAATAGTTACATTGTAGCTAGTTTAGGATTTATTTTTATTTTACAGGCAAGTTTGTATTTATTTTAACTAGGTAGAATAGTTATTAAATAGTTATTAACTATTTAATAACTAATTAGCTACATTAAATACAAATTTACCTGTAAAATAAAACCTAACTAAGTTACACTACACCTAACACTACAATATAATTAAATAAATTAACTAAATTAAATCCAATCACCTAAATTAAATTAGCTAAAGTACAAAAACAAACAAACACTAAATTACAGAAAATAATAAAAAAATTACAGATATTTAAACTAATTACACCTAATCTAATAGCCCTATCAAAATATAAAAAGCCCCCCAAAATAAAAAAAACCCTAGCCTAAACTAAACTACCAATAGCCCTTAAAAGGGCCTTTTGCGGGGCATTGCCCCAAAGTAATCAGCTCTTTTACCTGTAAAAAAAAAAATACAAACAACCCCCACAACAGTAAAACCACCACCCACACAACAAACCCCCCAAATAAAATACTATCTAAAAAAACCTAAGCTCCCCATTGCCCTGAAAAGGGCATTTGGATGGGCATTGCCCTTAAAAGGGCAGTTAGTTCTTTTGCCGCCCAAAGTCCCTAACCTAAAAATAAAACCCACCCAATACACCCTTAAAAAACCTAACACTAACCCCCTGAAGATCGACTTACCAGGAGACGTCTTCATCCAAGCCGGGCGAAGTCCTCAATGAAGCCGGGAGAAGTCTTCATCCAAGCCGGGCGAAGTGGTCCTCCAGACGGGCAGAAGTTTTCATCCAGACGGCATCTTCTATCTTCATCCATCCGGCGCAGAGCGTGACCATCTTCAAGACATCCGACGTGGAGCATCCTCTTCATCCGGAGTCTTCCTACTGAATGAAGGTACCTTTAAGTGACGCCATCCAAGATGGCGTCCCTTAGATTCTGATTGGCTGATAGTATTCTATCAGCCAATCAGAATTAAGGTAGAAAAAATCCTATTGGCTGATGCAATCAGCCAATAGGATTGAAGTTCAATCCTATTGGCTGATCCATTCAGCCAAAAGGATTGAGCTCGCATTCTATTGGTTGATTGGAACAGCCAATAGAATGCAAGCTCAATCCTATTGGCTGATTGCATCAGCCAATAGCATTTTTTCTACCTTAATTCCGATTGGCTGATAGAATTCTCTTAGCCAATCGGAATCTAAGGGACGCCATCTTGGATGACGTAACTTAAAGGTACCTTCATTCAGTAAGAAGACTCCGGATGAAGAGGATGCTCCGCGTTGGATGTCTTGAAGATGGACCCGCTCCGCGCCGGATGGATGAAGATAGAAGATGCCGTCTGGATGAAGACTTCTGCCCGTCTGGAGGACCACTTCACCCAGCTTGGATGAAGACTTCTCCTGGCTTCAAAGAGGACTTCGGCCCGGCTTGGATGAAGATGTCTCCCGGTAAGTCGATCTTCAGGGGGTTAGTGTTAGGTTTTTTTAATGGTGTATTGGGTGGGTTTTATTTTTAGGTTAGGGACTTTGGGCGGCAAAAGAGCTAACTGCCCTTTTAAGGGCAATGCCCATCCAAATGCCTTTTTCAGGGCAATGGGGAGCTTAGGTTTTTTTTGTAATTTAGCTAATTTAATTTAATTTAGGTAATTGTATTTAATTTACTTAATTTATTTAATAATATTGTAGTGTTAGGTGATAGTGTAACTTAGGTTAGGTTTTATTTTACAGGTAAATTTGTCTTTATTTTAACTATGTAGTTATTAAATAGTTAATAACTATTTAGTAACTATTCTACCTAGTTAAAATAAATACAAACTTGCCTGTAAAATAAAAATATACCCTAAGATAGCTACAATGTAACTATTAGTTATTTTATAGCTAGCTTAGGGTTTATTTTATAGGTAAGTATTTAGTTTTAAATAGGAATAATTTAGATAATGATAGGAATATTTATTTAGATTTCTTTAAATTATATTTAAGTTAGTGGGTGTTAGGTTTAGGGTTAGACTTAGGTTTAGGGGTTTATAACATTAATATAGTGGCAGCGACGTTGGGGGCGGCGGTATTGGGTGCAGTAGATTAGGGGTTCATAACTATAATATAGGTGGCGGCGGTGTCCGGAGCGGCAGATTAGGGGTTAAAAATTTTATTTTAGTGTTTGCTATGTGGGAGGGCCTTGGTTTAGGGGTTAACAGATAGTTTATGGGTGTTAGTGTACTTTTTAGCACTTTAGTTATGAGTTTTATGTTACGGCGTTGTACCATAAAACTCATAACTACTGACTTTTAAATGCGTTAGGACTCTTGACGGGGTAGGGTGTACCACTCACTTTTTGGCCTCCCAGGACAGACTCGTAATACCGGCGCTATGGAAGTCCCATAGAAAAAAGACTTTACAAATTTTATGTAAGTCGTTTTGCGGTAAGGCCAAAGAAGTGTGCAGTGACCCTAAACCTTCAAGACTCGTAATAGCAGCGGGCGTAAAAAAGCAGCGCTAGGACCTCTTAACGCTGCTTTTTTACCCTAACGCACAACTCGTAATCTAGCCAACTATTTCTTCATACACCTTCGCACATCACCTACAATAGTACACAGGCAAAGAATGACTGGGGATTGTGGGTAGTGGGAGGATACTTGAAGCTTTGCTGGGGTGTTCTTTGCCTCCAACTGGTGGCCAGGAATTGAATTCCCACTATTAATTGAATGGATTTGTGGACTCTCATGCCATTGGAAAGAAATTTAAGCATCCCCTGTCTTTGTGTTTGTATATTTATAAAACATACACAAATTCATAGAATCCAGACAGAGCTACGTGGCAGCTGTAAGCCTAATAGTGAATACATCTCCAGTTTCTTGGTAGTTATATCCACTTATATAATGTATAAAATGTTAAAATAATAATGGATAGGTTTATGATCTTTAAAGGATGAGTTTTACAGAATAGCTAGTGAGCATGAATACTGTGAAACAGATGGACAGGTTGGAGAAGAGGTGGTATTTTCAGACGTGCTTGGCTACAAATGACTAATACACATTATACCTTTTTTATACTTTCATGCTTATTTAAAAATAAATGTAATATAATACATGTCCATCAATTCAAGTGAATTTTGCACTGTAAAAGGGAATGTAGTAATACAAGCAAAAATCTAGCAAAAACTTTTATATTTGCTTGAAAAACATACAAGTTATTGCATCTTGAAAGGTTGCATTTTGTCATTTAATTACAAATTTATTTTGTTTTAGAGAAATATGGAAAATTGTTCTTTTTTCAAGCTACAGTTATATGTTATTGCTGTTGCAGGGTGATCAGATGAAGAACACACGTAGATACTTTGTGTGTGTATTTGTGCCACTGTCTTGCTTACAATTTGTCTGGCATTCATGCAGGGGAGACTTAACTTGGGGGTCTGTATTCTGCTATTTTTTTGCTTTTATCACATTAATATATTTATACGCCACACTTTGCAGTGTCTGTATTGTGGGTGGGGTGGTGCTTGGAACTCTTTGAAAATATTCAAATGCCACTGACTGAAGTCATTCTCGGCATTCGTTTCTATAATGAATGAGGAAATTCTGCCCATACCTATACATCACTAGTAAATTATTGCCCCCCACACACACAAAATTCTGTTTTCCATATCTATTGTTAATACTGCCTGTTTCTTCTAAATACCACATGTACCAATAATTAATTATTAATGAGACACTCATTTAATGAAAAATGTTCCATTGAGTATGCACACACATTTTATAATGTATAAATACGGTAAAAAAAATAAATTACAAATAGTATTTTTGTTACAAAACGTCAAATGCTCAGATCCTATCTGAACACCATGACATATATTTTATATGACTTTACTATAATAATCTACTTCAGTTAGATACTTGAGCCTAAATATCTTTAGCTGTTTTATTCTTTTTCAACAATAAAATAATTTCTGCACATCTAAATTGGCAGAGTTCTTTTTCAAAAATAAAGTGCTACAGAATTTTAATTTAGAAACTATTATGGCTAGACACTATAGCTCTTGTGATTCTTCCTCATAACCAACTACAGGAAGCAATAGCAGTTATCTGGAACAAATAAAGTGCATACAAGAAAACTTAGAAGAGTGCTTAACACCTCATGCTTTTGTATACAAAAATGTGTCTTCTCCCACACTCCTTAAGATGCCAAAAAGCTAAAGCTGTTACCTGAAAATTCTGAAAGTCAAATTAATGGCTAAGGCAATTTGCAGAAATGTGAAAACCTAGGTTATAGATTTTGTATCTTGGCTTCCCCAGAGAACATGAGCACAATTGTTACACATTTAATGTCCCTTTAACAGTGTAGTATTCTAAGCAATTCCAATACATTAGAATCTTTGATTTTTAAATGACAAAAAAACATAAACTTATAAATTATATAACAGAAAATTTAGTTAATTTTTTTTAAAAACAAGCAAACTTTAAAACACTATAAAAAACTATATAAGAAACAGGCAAATTAAAACATTTCCAAGGGGCCTTTTTATAAGTATTTTCACAGACATACAAACACTAAAACACAGACCTTTTAGCAAACACTAAAACACTATAAAAAAACTATGAGAAACAGGCCTCGAAAAACATTTTAAAGGGGACTTATCAGAAGTATTTTCACAGACCTTCATGGAGAAATAAGATAAAAGATAAATGATAAAGTAAAACACGACAGCTAAATACTTCAATATTTACAGTGTAGGGACAGTTTTTATTGTTAACTTAAATGCTTTAAACTTTTAAAACTATAATTGGGGTTATTTTTTTTAAAAGGTTCAGAATAAGACAGTGCAGAATTATATAACATTATTTTATCGGTAACTTCAAAAATGTTAAAAGTATTTTCAGATTTTTCCGCTATTGGAATAAATGTAGCTCGCTCCCACTACTAGACCAGAGAGTTACATTTATTCCAATAGCACGATATAGCTTTGGATATTCAAGACCCGCTCAGTAGATCCTGGTGCGCAGTCCAACGTTCACTGAAAAATCTGAAAATACTTTTAAATTTTTGAAGTTACCGCTTAAATAATGTTATATAATTCTGCACTGTGTGCAGAATTATATTACATTATTCTGAACCTTTACTGTCCCTTTAAGTAAGAACTGAGTGTACACAAAAACATTGAAACTGAAATAAATGTTATGAGGACAGGGGTTCTAGCTTTAGAATTTGAAAAGTTTGAAACCCTATTTTTTTTAATTCTCCAATTACAATGTAATAATAATAATAATAATAATAATAATAATATAATCATGCAGTGTGAAAACATTTTGTTTGAATAAGAAATAACTCTTCTAAATATTTTTTAATAACTAAAAATGTTTTTATTTATTTTTAAAGTGAAGGTCAATTTTCTACTAATTGACTACCGGAATGCATTAAGCCATATTCGCGCTATGTAGTCGCTACCTTATTTTTCTCAATATCATTATTGTTTTTCAATCAAATATTAATGAAAACTACTAACTGATCTTACAGTGACTCCTCCCCCGCACCACTTCATTGTATTCTCGTTGCTCCCTACGTCGGCACCAAGCATGTTCACGATAGTCACAATCATCTGCGCATGCGTATACTAACTTCTACCGCCCATGCGTCAATCTAATAATAAACTAATAAACTTATAATAAACATACATATTTAATATTATGTTTTTGTAGCATATTTCATACTTACATTAAACGCAAGCGGTCTAGTTGTTTTTTTTGTATCTGATTGTATTAATAGAATTCATACTATGCATGCGCGTCTCATGAACGAGCGTCAAAAACTAACTACGATATTGAAAAGTTAACGCATGAGCAGAACTACCAACTGACATTTAGAGTCCGAGCTTCATTCCCCCGGGGGGGAAAACGGCCATTGGCCTATCAATCACTTATAGAAAATGGCGGGCGGAGGATAGAACTGTAATGGAGGATAATTAGAAGGTAAAAATAAAGAAAATTTATATTGGATTGCTATAAATGATGAATGAAGCTTCAGCTATTTTTTTAAAAGGAATAGAATGGCGTGAGCGGGTCACCTGGACTTGACCTTCACTTTAAATATTTTTTTTTTATCTTCTTATACTAAATAATTGGGTGTTTATTGTATGTTATCCAGATCATACTTTTATGTACAGATGGAAAATTCAAGCGTTACTGTTTTACTCAAGTTCAATAACAACTGTGTTGAAGAGTTGTCCGTAGGAAAAAAAATGTTTCCTTATTTATTCCTGCTGAGAACAAATCAAAGCAAAAAGGCATACAAAACTGTCAGTTGGTCAAAAATCTGAGAACCAGGAGAAGAGATATATAAATCAATTTAATTAAATATTTAATTCTCAAATAAACCAATAGTAATTTTTATATTCTGGTGATATAATGATTTTTTAAGTCACATATTTTTAAATCCAATATTTTTTGGATATATGTTAGTACGTGCATGAAATACAAAACTGCATAGATTCACATTCAAATACTATTTTTTTGTTATTTCTCTATTGTTAGCTTCTTGCAAGAATTCATAAATCTTTCACCAACTTTTTATGTTTATTCTATTTTTCTCTGTTGGAGGCACTAAGATGTCTATAAATCATATCTGAGTACTAGCAAAGCTTTCACTATAGAGACATTCTATTATGTTTAAAAACCTTGCATGCATTTTATGGCTTTGGCATTATTAATGCTGTCATATTTTCTGATTCGGAGGGAATGTATAGGTTATTTTATACAGACAGAGAGGAAAATTATATATTTTTATACACATATATACTGTATATATATATATATATATATATATATATATATATACATATATATAATAGATTGATTATTGCCGACACCTAAATAAAGTTATTAACCCCTAATTTGCCACTCCCAGCATCGCCAACACTAATAAAAGTTATTAACCCCTAATCCGCCGCTTCCCGACATCGCCGTCACTAAATAAAATGATTCCCCCCTTAACCTCCGGCCTCCCATATCGCCTCTTCTAAATAAACCTATTAACCCCTAAACCTCCGGCCCCCCACATCGCCGCCACTAAATAAACATATTAACCCCAAAACCGCCAGCCCCCCCACATCACAAAACACTAGATTAAACTATTAACCCCTAAACCTAACACACCCCTAACTTTAAATTAAAATTACAATATAACTATCTTAAAATAAATAAAAACTTACCTGTGAAATAAAAACAATCCTACATTTATAATTTTTATAAATTAACCTAACAGAACTATTCTAATAAAATAAAAAAAACTACCAATTAAAAAATCTAAATTACAAATTTAAAAAACCTAACACTACGAAAAAAATTAAAAATCTAAAATGACAAAAAATAAAAAACACTAAATTACAAAAAATAAAAAACAGGGGGAGGAGCTAACCAGCTTTCAGAACAGACGTGTGTGCCCATAGCTCCTACCAAAAGCAAATATAATATAACTAAAAATCAAGCTTATTATGTACAAAACCGTTCCAGATCACGCCTGTAGCTGAGAGGTCGGTCAGAACAGGTACCGGGAACCTGTGGAGTGTGAGATGTGTGAAATCTGAAGGATACCGGTTACACACCAGCACAGGGCCTTTAGGCCGCGAGTGTCAGCATAGTAGTGATTCCTTACTGCAATTGACTGCAATTGCCTCTTCAAGGGGTAAACGATATTAGCCTGGAGCCTCAGGGGCCATAAAGACCATCAGCATCTCAGACACGGAGGCCGGCCATACTGCCCGAGAGTAGCTAATCCCTACACAACACTACGCAGCGCTGCCATCTACGCTGTTTGGAGCCTTTCAACTTTCAAGATGGAGGATTTCCATAGTGCAGTCAAAGCTATGTTTGCGGAGTACGAGTCTGTGATTCTGGCCAAATTTGACCAGCTCCTATTAAAAATGCAGGCTGCTAGTGTCCGGGACAAGTCTGCTGAGGATGAAACAGCAGGGGAGACGAGCCTTACCAGACAACAGAAGTGTACGCTGAACTTTACTGAACAGCCATTAAGAGTAAATGGGGATGTGAGCCTCTCGGGGCTATACCCGCTACCCAAGGATATCAGAGTTAACCATCCCATGTTGACCTGCACTGAAAGTCCATACCCCTTGGCCCTGGCTGCTGCGCGGGGGGATGCGGCCGCCCCTCCGGTGCAGAAAGTGGAGGCTGAGGCTAGCTTTCTTAGCGAGAAGGATCTGCTGAGGTGTGAGTTGCTTAGTGAGGACGGAACTACTCGCCCGGCACCTGATGGGTCCCCAGGTTTTGTAGCATACAAAGTGGAGTCAGAGGGGCCACATCGCAGAGTGGGTATGCGGGAGAGAAACATTTGGCGCGGCCCTGCACAGCGATTCAACACAGGGCAGCCGTTTCTGGTTTTTCACAGACCCCTCCATAGGAGACTGAGAGTGACTACAGATAACTTGGTAAGATGTGTGGAATCTGGAGGGGTAGCCTGCTCCCTAGCCCGTAGGAAGGGAGTAGGTTGAAGAGTGTTGCTGGAAGTGGATCTAAGTACACAGGACATTGAGACTATACTACTGTTAATGTCTGTTGACTTTAATCCCATAACTTGCTGGAACCGGGACACTGCATGTTAAATAACGTTTTCTTATGAAGCCCCTGGGCTGATTCAGTATTGCAGCCTCTGTTCTAGATAATATGATAAGGCAACACCTTTTAGCAAATATATTTTTGTCTAGAGTTTTTTCATACTATCACAGATCTGTTGGTTCATTACCCCATGTTATGATGTTGACAAACTACCCACTATATGCAACAAGTTTTGCCCAGCATCTGTGCAGACTGAGCATTGCTTAATAAAGTCTCTCACACTGATGGATCTGCGAGTTGTTTGCATTTACATACTATAATACTAGCTACATACATGTTTTTTAGTTCAGGATCCCTCAGTCTAAGAATTTAACAGTGCACTGTGGGTAGCGCTAGAAAGTTAGTCACGACTTTAAGAAATTTTTAGCCCTCATAGGGCACTTATTATACTATGCTTATCAAAAGGTTTGCACACATAATGTAAAATAAATGTATATTCACTAGTGCAAAACGGCTGACAACTGTGTATATTACAAGGTTCACTGGGGAGTTGGTATGGTCTGCCAATGCCAGTCGATCAATTAGCTTAATCTGTTTAGTTTTATTAAGAGAGCAGACACACATTAGGCTTGCCACCCTCAGAGTTATTATGATGTTGGGCTCTGGGGCTCCTGCCCACACACAGCTTAGTGAAGAGATTGCTCCATAATTGCTGGTGTCTCGCCCCCCCCCCCCCATCTAGGGGGCCAGGGATACATAGCTTATCCTCTATACCCCCCTTTTATTTGGCAGAGTTAGGTAGCCTCTGCCCTGTCCGAAGAGCCTGGACCCAGTTTGTCTGTATATGAATGTCACTTAGACTCTCCGGATTTTGCTAATGAAAGTAATCTTCTATGTTTCAATTTTCCTGACTGCTTACCCCTATAACTCATAATACTATTGATAGCTTGCATAAACATTCACTGCATATGTTAGGCCTACGGGAATGGTGTTTAAAGCACAAAGGTTTATGATGGGAGACACTGGAAGATTTCATTTATTAGCCTGACATATATATGGCTAACTGCATATGGTTGTATTCTCTCCTTATATAGCTACTGTATTACCCCCGTATTTGTCATTATGATGTTAAGCCATCTATATAGATATGAACTGTAATACTCCTATATATAGCAGTACCTGGATTTTTTCTGGGAAGCAGTCTCTGAAATTTGTTTTTCTTATTATCTTGTTCACTGTTTTGAGTAATAGTATACTTACTGTGCTTGCTATTAGCTTTATAAATAAGCCCAAAATACTCATATGATGTCCAAGTTAGGCTAGTGTAGGTTGTTCACCTCACAATTCCTGACTAGCGATGAGGGCCATTTGCAGTTTGGGACATGTCTTCAGATAAGCCCAGTAAACAGATCCTATGAGAGGATCTATAGTACATAGAAGACGCTAGCGCCTTAACCATTAAAACTAGAGGCAAGGATGGAGGATAACATTCTGTCTTGGTAACACCCCGTTTACTGATATAGTATTGTATATGCTTTTTGGACTTGTATTATTGATCTGAAGATGTTATCCTTCATGTTGTGATTGATGTATCTGTTATTTGCCTCAATAAAAAAAAAAAAAAAAAAAAAAAAAACACTAAGATTACAAAAAATAATAAATTAAATTATCAAAAATAAAAACAATTACACCTTATCTAATAGCCCTAAAAAATATAAAAGCCCCACAAATAAAAACACCCCCTAACCTACAAAAAACTACCAATAGCCTTTAAAAGGGCCTTTTTAGGGCATTGCCCTTAGGTAAACAACTCTTTTACCTGTAAAAAAATACAAAGTCCCCCCAACAGTAAAACCCACCACCCAACCAACCCCCAAAATAAAAACCTAACTCTAAATAATTTTAAACTACCAATTGCCCCTAAAAGGGGCATTTGTATGGGCATTGCTCTTAAAAGGCCATTCAGCTCTTTTACAAGTGCCCATCTCTAATCTAAAAAAAACAACACCCCCCAAAAGAAAAATAATAACAATAACCCTATAAAATCTAGTCACGGGTTCTGAAGTCCGGACATCCACCTTCATCAAGTCGGCAAGATGTCTTCATCCAGGCAGCAACACCTTCATCCATCTCGGGGACATCTTCTATCTTCATCCCGGCGGCACAGAGTGGAGCTATCCTAGAAGACATCCTGCGTGGATTGCCCTCTTCATACGGTCACCGCCTTACACTGAAGTTGAATGCAAGTTAGCCGTTTCAAAATGGCATACCTTGCATTCCTATTGGCTGATTTGTTTCTTCAAATTCAAATCAGCTAATAGGATGAGAGCTTCTGAAATCCTATTTGCTGATTTGAACAGCCAATCGGTTTTCAGTAGCTCTCATCCTATTGGCTGTTTTGAACAGCCAATCGGTTTTCAGTAGCTCTCATCCTATTGGCTGTTTTGAACAGCCAATAGGATTTCAGAACCTCTCATCCTATTGGCTGATTTGAATTTGAAGAATCAAATCAGTCAATAGGAATGCAAGGTACGCCATTTTGAAACGGCTAACTTGCATTCAATTTCAGTGTACGGCGGTGACCGTATGATTAGGACACTCCACGCAGGATGTCTTCTAGGATAGCTCTGCTCCGCACCGCTGGGATGAAGATAGAAGACGTCCCCGAGATGGATGAATTTAATTTTAATTTTTTGAGTGTTTTTTTTTAGATTAGGTATGGGCACTAGTAAAAGAGCTGAATGCCCTTTTAAGGGCAATGCCCATAAAAATGCCGCTTGGGTTGGTTGGGTGGTGGGTTTTACTGTTGGGGGGACTTTGTATTTTTTTACAGGTAAAAGAGCTGTTTAACTTAGGGCAATGCCCTACAAAAGGCCCTTTTAAGGGCTATTGGTAGTTTATTGTAGGTTAGGGGGTGTTTTTATTTTGGGGGGCTTTTTTATTTTTATAGGACTATACGATTAGGTGTAATTGTTTTTATTTTTGATAATTTCATTTATTATCTTTTGTAAGCTTAGTGTTTTTTATTTTTCGTAATTAAGTGTTTATTATTTTCTGAAATTTTAGATTTTTTTAATTTTTTCGTACTGTTAGTTTTTTTTTAAATTTGTAATTTATTTTATTGGAATAGTTAATTTAGGTTAATTTGTAATTTAATGTTAGGTTTATTTTTATTTCACAGGTAAGTTTTTATTTATTTAAGTATAGTTATATTGTAATTTTTATTTAAAGTTAGGGGGTGTTAGGTTTAGGGGTTAATAGATTTAGTTTAATAGCTACGATGTGGGTAGCTGGAGGTTTAGGGATTAATACTTTATTATAGGGTTAGCCAGGTGAGGTTAATAGGTTTATTTAGGTGTCAGCAATGTTGGGGAGCTGCGGATTAGGGGTTAATAACTTTTATTAGTGTCTGCGATGTCGGAAAGCGGCAGTTTAGGGGTTAATATATTTAAATAGTGTTGGCGATGTGGGTGGGTGGCAGATTAGGTGTTAATAACTTTATTTAATAGTCATGATGTGGGTGGGTAGCAGATTAGGGGTTAATAAGTTTAATATAGTGTTTGTGATGTGGGAGGGCAGCAATTTAGGGGTTAATAGGTAGTTTATGGGTGTTAGTGTACTTTGTAACAGTCTAGTTATGAGTTTTGTGAAACATTTTTGTTACACAAAATCCATAACTACTGGTCTTAGATGGCGGTATGGTTCGTGTCGGTTAAGGCTGTAATGCAAGCATTTTAGCCGGACCGCACTACTTGTAATACCGGCACTATCAAAATTCCACACAAAAACATCATTTTTTTGGGGGGGCGGAGCCTGGCCGTGCTGGTGAATGGCCGCTTGTAAGTGAAGCTCCGGCGTCAGTACCACTCCTTTGGCCCTTAGCAGAGGGATATAGAGTCGTACACACGGTTACCAGAATGGTTCGAATGTGAGACCACATAGTGACTGCCCAGGTGGCAGATAATAACCGGACTGATACAAGGATGAACATCGAGTGGCAGCTCTCCAGGGAAGGTGATTCAACCTGCCGGAGGACTGCACAGACCTATGCAGTAATAGACCTCCGCTGCAACCGAGGTTACATCGAACCCTGCGACCCTGAATGGACAAACACTCCAATCTACCCCCACTAATCTTTACCGCGGAAGATTGCGACGCCATTGCGGCCTATGCAGCATGGGGTGCAGAAAGTTAGCACGCTGAAACAAGCATGGCTCAGGCTCTGAGGTAAAGTCTCCACTCACAATACTAAATGCATCAATAAGTATCTTCACATACTCCTAGCAACCTGCACATAAAACAAAAGACATTTTATTAAGCTATATAAGTACTGCAGGGATGCCGGGGGATATTTGATCATAGCTATACCGGAACTACAAAGGGCCTAATTCCTGGATGCTATAAACGCAGTAATAATTTGAAATACGGGAGACAAGCAGAGAGACTGATAAGGAACAACATACACTATATTGGTAACTTTTGTTGAGCGTCCCTCTCCCCTTCATACATAGTATAAAGGTTCTTTTGTAAGGCAAACATGGCTACGAAGTCTAAAGCCAAGGGAGACAGAACAGCAAAAAATCATGCTAATTTGACCACTTCGGTTAGTAACTTCTTCCAAAGCTCTTCTAGCAGCCAGAATGAAGCAGAGATGTTAAATCAGGGGTCAACTAACTTAGAGAACCTAACATCACCATCTATGGCCATTTCAGGGGATTATGCATCACAGATTAAAGCTGATATAGTTAATCTTCCTACCAAAGCTGACTTTGATGCACTTAAAGACCTTATTACAACGGACCTGGCTAACATGAAGAGAGATATAAATGAAATAGGACAGAGAATTGAATATGTAGAGGAATCACAGGAAACCATGAATGCCTTATTTGATGGTGTCACAACACAGGCACACGTGCATCAGGCCCAGATAGAATCTCTACAGGAAAAAATTTAAGATTTAGACAACAGGGGGCGCCACAACAATTTAAGGATTAGGGGTATACCCGAATCTGTCTTACATGTTGACATTCCTAACTATCTCCAAGGCCTCTTCAAATTCCTTTTCAAAGACCAGTCAACACCTGATATAGAGCTTGACAGAGCACACAGGGCATTAAGACCCCCAACCCCTCCACCAAACGCACTGCCAAGAGATATAATTCTACGGTTTCTATGCTATATGGACAGAGACAAGATCTGGCAGGCTGCACGGTCAACTCCTAACATTCATTACGTAGACCATAGCCTTCAAATTTATCTAGACCTCAGTCCTTCTACAATACAAAGAAGAAGGGAAGCCCGGTTCATCACTAAGGTTCTACAAGAAAACCATATCAAATATAAATGGGGCTTTCCTTTTAGCTTGAATGTGTCGCATAAAGGTCTTACAGTCATCTACAAGAATGAGCAGGACTTACCAACTCTGTCAGAGTAACTGAAACTCTCCTTTCAACAACCACATCCCTCAGATGTGAGAACAGAAGACTCTAGATCCTCCAAACGGCGTCAGCACCTAAAGGTCTCAATGCAGAAATGGACAAAAGTATCTCCAAAAAGAAAAAAGACCAAAGATCTGTTTAATTCAGATGCGCTCAGCGCAGAAGTAGAAACCTGAACCGACACATGGAGACAGCCGATATGGGTGAGATCTTCCTTAAATGGCTTAGTTGTTCTAGAGATGGGAGCTTTCGATGTCCCTGTTGTAACATTGATTGTTTGGGACATTGTTTTATCTAATTTGCCCTGTTAGTTCTGATCAGTTGTTTAACGCCTTATTGTAGTATTGCAGTGAGCCTTACTGGATATGATATGGGACTTACATACGCATGGAACACAGTTCTATGTATGTTTCAGGTGGAAGATGTACTGTCAATATGCATGCAAATGTTTTATACTAATATATCCTTAATTTTGTAGTTTTTTACATAATTAACCTGACAGGGGAGTGGCACTGGACACACTCTTCAATCCTATGTATACCCCAGAGGATCGTCTTCTTCAGGGGGTAATGTTTATTGTTATGTTTTTTTATTTTTCATGTTTTAGGCTTAGTTTAAGTTTAAGTTTTTGTCAGAATGTGAGTGTAAATGTAAAGACCTCATGAGTCACTCAGGGCTCTTCCCAGAATCCCCTCAACACTACATAACCTTACTCCCATATTGGTGCTGTATTCTTACTTTAAGCGAGATATCTCACCATATTGTCATAACCGTATTACTTATAGTTTGTAGAAGGGGTAGAAATGAAGAAGATGGCACATAAGGCAAGTAACTTAAATTTTCTCACAGCCAATGCCAAGGGACTTAATAGTCAATATAAAAGAAACCTAGCCCTAAGAGACTTCAAACAGAAGAAGGGTGAGGTGATATTCATACAGGAAACTCACTTCATTTGGGGAAGGGAACCTAAAACCTTCGCTTATAAATTTGGGAATTCATATTATGCCTTAAACACTAGCAAAACAAATGGAGTGGGCATCCTCATTAAAAGAGGTGTCCCATTTGACCTAATCAAGAGGTATGCTGATAAACAGGGGTGATACCTTATCTTGACGGGGAAAATTTATAACTCAATGGTCACTTTAGTGAATGTATATGCTCCTAACTTGAAGCAGGACACCTTTTTTAAACAAGTGTCTAACTTACTGCTGGAGGTATCTAGGGGCGTAGTTATAATGGGGGCGGACTTTAACCTTACAATGAACCCTACATTGGATAATTCTAATCACACCTCCTCTGTACCACATCAAGTGATTAATTCAGTCAAATCACACATGAAAGATCTTACACTACATGATGCATGGAGACTGATGTACCCTGACAGGAAGGAATATACTTTCTATTCCAATCCACATCATACACATCATAGGCACTCCCGCATTGATTATTTCATGGTAGATGTCACTAACTTAACTAGGGTCACATGGCTACAGATTCTTCCAAATTCCTGGTCTGATCACTCCATAGTCAGGTGCAAATTTAATTGGCCACACATCCCTACTAGACAGTATGCTTGGAGGCTAGAAGAGGGCGTCCTAGATGATCCAGTTAATTTCCAATGAATAGAAAAGATTATGTTAGGATACTTAAACATAAATATGAACACTAACCCTACAGTAGATATTAGAACTATATGGGAAGCTCACAAGACTGTAATAAGGGGAGAAATTATTACTATACAGTCTTACCAAGTCAAACAAGCCAATAAAATTCTCAATGATTCACTGCTCCTATTAGCGACCCTAGAAAGCCAGCGGGAAACACATCCCTTAGAACCAGATATTCATCAGAAGATAGCAGATTGTAGATCTAAGATTAATCTACTGATAGGGGAAAGAATGCAAATTACGTGCATTCAAATAAAGACAGAAATATTTTGAGGGGACAATAGATGTGGCTCAATCTTGGCTAGGAAATTGAAAAGGAAAATTAATAGGAATTACATCCTAACGCTCCATAACAAACAAAATAAAGAGATAGGATATATTATGAACAACTTTATAACCTAGAAAGTGAATTAGGTAACCCTGAAGACCAATGTAGATACATCCAAGACTACTTGAATGCTATTTCCTTACCCCACCTTTCCTCAGATCAAAATCACGCCCTCAAAGCACAGATAACGTTTAACAAGATTAAAGATGTAATTAATCATCTTCCGGCAAACAAAGCCCCGGGGCCAGGTGGCTTCACTAACTATTATTTTAAAAAATATAAAGAAATATTGTTTCCCTACATGCTGACCCTTTTCAACGATATTTCAGAAGAATCACCCTTCACAGAGGTGGGTTTGGAAGCTCATATAACAGTTCTCCCAAAACAGGGCAAACACCCTGATAGACCTGAAAACGTTTGCCCTATTTCACTACTAAATTCAGACCTAAAAATCTATTCAAAAGTGTTAGCGAACAGACTAGGTTTGGTGTTACCGACCCTAATATGCAACGATCAGGTGGGATTTATTCACACACGAGAGGCAAAGGACAACACAGTTAGGGCCATCCGCCTTATCAATCAAATACAGACAAACAGACTACCAACAGTGGTGGTCTCCACTGACGCAGAGAAAGCTTTCGACCGAATCAGTTGGCTATTCCTACGCAAGACACTTCAGAAATGTGGGGTGTGTGATTCATTCATATCCAAAATTCTGGCCCTATATACACACCCAACAGCCAAAGTTAGAGTGAATGGCATTTTTTCAGATACGCTTCACATTTCCAACGGGACTAGACAGGGGTGCCCTCTGTCGCCCCTTCTGTTTGCCTGCGTAGTAGAGACACTGGCAGCAAAAATAAGGTTAAATGCAGATATAGCAGGTATCAATATCACGGGTACAGAACATAAGACATTATTGTACGCAGATGACATCCTATTTTTTTTAACGTCCCCATTGGGTTCAGTTCCCCAGTTATTAAAAGAATTAGACCAATTCCACATTGCATCCAATTTTCTGATTAATAAAAATAAATCGGAAATGCTCACCTTGCAGTGCGATGGGCAACTTAATTCAATCAACAATGGGAAGAGGCACCAGATTAATTTATTTAATTCTGACAATGTTATTGCCTACTCTAGTTGTTAAGTTTACTATTATTTTAAAATTATGACAGCTAAAAATGATGTTTGTAACCGTTTACATTAAGTATTGTAATTCTTTACTTGCAATGTGCAAATTGTAATTTGATCTTTTTTCTTCAATAAAGCTGTTATAAAAAAAAAAATGGAATGGACGTTGCGTTACAGGCTAAAATGCTTCCGACACGACTCGTAATATACGTTCCTGGCCATTCCAGCATAATTGCCAATTTTTCAGCGTTAAAAGCCGTACCGCACCATAACACAAAACTAGTAATCTAGCTGATAGATAGATATAGACAGATACATTCATTTTAATTTTGTATACGTTTTTAAAAAACATGTTAAAAAAAAAGATTTTCCCTATAAATATTTTGGTCAAAGGAAACTTTTTGAAAGAAAGGAGCAGAGGGCAGGTTGCTTTGCTCTAAACAGCAGAAATAAGAATAAGTAGCTCTATAATGGATAAAAGTATAGTGTTGTTGAAGAGTATTCTTATAGATAGACAGATAGATAGATAGATAGATAGATAGATAGATACACACACACACATACAAATGTAAAAATATATATATATAAGCTCAAACAAATAATTTGCAAATTACATACATTTCTAAAGTAATTATAAAGTAAGCAAGCTAAAGCTGAAGATTGCAACGACTTTGTGGATAAAAAATATAATGTTGTATTCAGAAAATGCAAGTTCAATACAAAAGAGGAAAAATGACAGAGAACTACATCCGTCTCCTGAGAAATTGAATTTGCAATAGCACAGCCTTTACCCCGAGGCTATTCTTGTAACACTTACAACCATTCCTTCTTTAGGGGATTTAATTTTAAAATTTGGTACTTTGACCATAACACTGCAGCATGTTTTACAAAGTGACAAAGAACATTTGTGCACATTTTAGAACTAAAAGACAATGTCATAACTGAAAGTTGAGTCAGGTTACATAGTTTAAAGTGCACTACTATCAGCCAGTATTATATAATGCAAAAAGCGAACATGTATTTAATGATAAAAAATTCAACCCATCATAAAATCTCTATTTTTAGAAGAAACAGATTGTGAAGTCAAATGCACATAAATTCATGGTATCGTATTCCCGGTTAGTTCTGAACCCTTTCTCAGTTTCCTGAATTACTTCTACTCCACATCATCTCTGTTTATTTTTATCTTGTCGTTTTTTTATACACCATACAGCATTTAAAATGATACACAATATAATTGTACTTCTGAAGGATAGTAAACAACATCGTAACACCAGTAAAAGGTTATATGATTCAAAGTAATGCAAACCCATTGGCTGAAATGAGTTTTAACATGACTACCAAGGGGTGCATCATATCACTAAAAAATGTGGCAACTATATTTCACTATGTGGTCTCCTGTGGTACTCAAAGGTTAAACCTTTATCTCTATCTCTCTCTCTCTCTCTCTCTCTCTCTCTCACACACACACACACACACACACACTCTCTCTCTCTAAACCAACATGTATCTGTAATCATATTCCATAATCCTAATCTATTCCTAAACCTTACATAGCCAATAACATAACTCTGAGCATGGGAAATTTTCTTGGGTCATTGGGTGGTTCTACTGGGGCGCAAAACCATCCTCCATTGAGCTGGTTTGGCTGAGGAGGACATTTAAATGATCTCTCCTTGCCACACACCCAAACTACCTAACCATGTTCCCCCTCTACCAGCACTCTCTCCATTCACAGTGCATTCCCTAGTACAACCCATGGGATTCCCTAACTTAGCACCCAACTTCATTGTTCATGCACTGAGCTTTGCAGTGTAATTGTTTGCCACTCCAAATTAGCTTGTTACTTTTTACTATATTATGCTGATGCCTCTAAGTTTCACACACGGATAAAGTTTAAAAAAGTAAAGTGTTCTTTGAAGCTTTGATATCTCCCACAGTGGCAGGTATACAGGGTGTGCTAATGGTGTTGCTAGGTACCCAATAGATTTATTTTACCACCCAAAATTTTCAAATAAATTCCAAACATTTTTTTATTAATATTATGTTTTGTTTTGTGCTCTAGTTTGGCTAAAAAGAGACGGATACATTTGGGAGGTCTTAAACAAGTTGAGCATGAATAAGAGTTAGAAAATGTTACCCCCCACACTACCACTGTTTGTAAAACAACTCTTACATTGATATGTATCTTGTGGTATCATTTGATACCCACCACACCCCCATATTAATGTTCTTTCCACACATAGAATTAGTAACTGTTAACAATACTTTTTCTACAAGACTCAGCCTTCTCTTAATCATAGATTAATTGTCTTAATCATAGATTAATTAATTGCATTACAGGCCACATGACCATTTACAGAAGTCTACACTGATGCAATGGCTGGAATGCACTACATGACCCATGATGCAGCAAGATGCAAACAAGAAATAAAGTTAAAGAGCTATAGTTTAGAGTCCAGTAATGTTTTGAAAATAAAAATGAATATGCGCAAACAATATACCCATAGGGTCATTGAAGCATTTCACAAAAGTGAAAAGAACCACGCGGCCATCAAATCTGACCAAATCTCCTAAAAAGAGTAAGCTTAATTAGCAAATAGGATAGCATTATGCTTAACACAGCCATTATTGAAGTCCTACAGTGTTTGTCTTCAACACCTTTAGGGAAAGTTTATTCCAGGGGGCATATTTATCAATGTTCGAGCAGACACACATCGATAAATGCCGACATTCTTGTGAACTGCTGGTGCAATGCAGCCCCCTGCAGATTCAAGGCCAATTGGCCGCTAGCAGGGGATGTCAATCAACCCAATTTTAAGGATATCTGAACTAAAGCATAGTTGAAATAATCAGCTGATTAGTAAACATGGTTCTTAACCTGCTCTCAACCAAGGTAATCCTGAAAATCTGGCCTCTTAGGGAGGGCCAAGGATAGGTTTAAAAACCCTTGTTCTACGATTAAGAGTTTGTTTGTAGATAGGCCTGTATAATAAGTACTTTGATTAGTTCCATGTGTATATATTTATGTGTTTTCAATGTATTTGTATTTGTATTCGAGTACTGGTTTCTATAATACAGCCATTTATCTCCCCTCAGCAATCTCTTCTAGTCTCATTTTAGAAAATTAAAGTGTCTAATGTAGGATCATAACTGATTACAAGAGTTTGTTGGATACGTATGTCAATTTAAAATCGGAATACTTTTGGTATATTTTATCAATATAGCAATATTTTAGCCCTTATAAAGAAAGCTTTTATATAAATTAATCCCTGCTCTAAGTTTTTATTCAATATATTTAGTAGAGAATATAACTTCTAGGTTAGAAACTGGTAAATGTGTTTGCTGCTGTTCAATATAAACACATTTCAGTGAAAAAGCAATATCAAATTATTTCCATTTCATTTTATAGCTTTACTGCCAACAGTAACTTACAAATGTAGTTGACTATAACAGCAATAATATGCAAATTTTGACTTAATATTATTTGTCTTTATTTCCCGTGTGACCCGGTTTAAGATATTCAAGTATTGATGATTGTATTTCACACTGTTCCATTTATGTGTTGTTTTGCAAGACTTGTATTAAAGGCATGTGAGGTGCTGATAAATTACAAATCTTTTTTTTTTTTTCTTCCCTTAACTCTTCTAACAGTGAAACAGTTTTTACAGAATAGAAATTGATTATATTTTTCTCTTGAAGTGAACATTTAAGGTATAATTTTTGAGTTAGTCCTTGCAGAGATTTCAGCAGCATAGCCTGGGAAAAAGCATTTTGTAATGTAACACTAAGGTCTAGAGCAGACTGAGGTTGCTGTAATTCAGTTAGTATTAAAAAACGTAGCAACAGCATATTTTAGTTTAGTAACCTGATCAAACTCATACCCTGGTTTAACAGTTAACTGCACACAATTCCCAAACTTATATGAAAAAAGGGAGGGTTTGGACTATATTTTGGCCAAGTATTAAACATCACTGCCAGTGTCAAGACTAACTATATGCTAGATTATGAGTGGATTGCTATTTATTGCTCCTGCTTGAGTGCTAACTGCACTTGACTTGGATTGTTGCGTGCATCTGGTACAGCACGTATTACAAGTTAAAAGTAAAAAGTTTTTGCTCGCTTGCTAACCCGATGCGTGCAAAAAGCTGAAGTTAGAATATCGTGTTAACGTATTCTCCCATAGACTTCAATGGAGCACGAAAAGTAGAAAAACACACAAGTCGCGCAAACACGACATGCGCTGACCTAACATGAAATATTAATATTTCACATTCCAATGTTCTTCATATAGCATATGTTTTATTTATTTTTTAAATATGTATATATATATATATATATATATATATCATGTGTTTTTTTTAAATCTATAACTAAACGTATATATAAATATGATTACATATAGGTATAGATGTATACATATATATAGGAATATCTATTTAAAAATACTTAAAACATATTCCCTTACGTGAAGAACATTAGAATGTGAAATATTTAAAGTACAGGTAGCCCTCAGTTTACGCCAGGGTTAGGTTCCAGAAGGAATGGTTGTAAATCAAAACCGTTGTAAATTGAAACCCAGTTTATAATGTAAGTCAATGGGAAGTGAGGGAGTTAGGTTCCAGGTCCCTCTCAAAATTGTCATAAGTAACACCTAATACATTATTTTTAAAGCTTTAAAATTAAGACTTTAAATGCTAAACAGCATTATTAACCTAATTAAATAATAACACAACACAGAATATATAATTAAACTAAGTTAAATGAACAAAAACATTTGCTAAAACAGCATTATAAACATAATAAAAAAATCACACAACACAGACTCTACTTGCATTTTTTTGCAAGCAGTTCTTTCTATACATTCCAATCTGGACTCATTTATAGACAGGAAAATCTTGTTCCTTTGAAAGCTGCTCGATAGCTCAGGTCTAGCTAGCCACACTGATTATTTCAGCCTGCTTGTGTGCTTGGCTTGCATATCTTTGCTGCAACACACACGGACAGCTCCACCTACTGGCTACTTTAATCAGTGCTTTTCAATAGCAGTCACATAACTGAAAAAAAAGGTTGTTATTCTGAAACGGCGCAAATTGAACCATTGTAAACCGAGGGCCACCTGTACATACACAGTTAAAAACTTTATTAAAAATTAATATTACATCAATATGTTTTTACATGTTTTCAGCTACTTAACTGCAAAGGGCTCTAATATCTATTCTCCTGGACGTCCTGAACAGATAAGTACTGATTTCCAGCTGGTATGGTGTGCCCAATGCCCAGTCCTGAACTGACACCCCCCTCCTGAAACCAACATGCAACACACATACAGTATGTTTACATATGTATGTATGTGTTTATATGTGTATGTACTTCTGTATATATATATATATATATATATATATATATATATATATATAGTATATATATACATATATATATATATATATATACGTACATAAATAAATACATAAGTGTGCACACACACACACATATATATATACATATACAGTACATATTTAGACAAGTATATTTATGTATCTCATTGTTAAAGCCCTTTGCCTGCCTATTTTCTTCCTAACAGCTAATACCTTAAATCTTTAAACCCCTTATCACTTTTTATTGTAATTTTTTAAAAATATTTTTTATGAGTGTAACTGTACTTTTAAGTGTATTTTTAATGTTTTTTGTGCAACTTTTTTTATTTAAAGGGACAGTTCACCCAAAAACTTTCTCCCCTTTAAATTATTCCCAACAATCCTTTTTACCTGCTAGAGTGTATTAATTTGGTTGCAAGTAGCTCCTTTACTCATATTTCAGCATTTGAAATAGCTGATTTAGCTTGTGGTTTCCCAACCTATACTGAAAGTTTTGATACTTGCGTATATGCTATTGACAAGCCTAAGTAAACACAGCCAGCAGAAGAGATTAAACCCTCAGTGGGGGCAGGATAGTTAAGTAATAAAATTATAATTTTCCATTGTTCTCTCTAAGTATTGAGCTTTGGTTTTCTAGACAAATATAAGATAAGGAAGCAAGTCTGTGTACATAAAAGTGATAACATAATGAGATCTGATATTACTTGAAGCTCAACCCATTGTAATAGGCTGTGGTTTCAAAGCACAAAACCAGCTACTTCAGATACACAAATAAACCCGAAAATGCAATTTCTCAAATATTTTATACTCTGCAGTTGGTATAACAAGTCATTTAAAATACATTTATGGAAAAACAATTTTACAGTGTACTGTCCCTTTAACAGTTAATCAGAGCTCTAAGGTCACGCTTACCTGACACTCATTAAATTCAATTGCTCTTGACAGAACGCATTTACTTTCAACTTATAATACGCCCGCTAATTGTTATCTGTTTTAAGAAAAAATCATGTTCCAGTCTTAAAAAAAAATAATTGGGGCCAGATTATGAGTGGAGCGCTAACAGTTAAGCACAATCGATAAAAAGTATATCACAGGTATTTGCGCACATCAGCTTTTGTGCTTGTATTACAAGTTGAAAGTAAACGTGATCGCTTGAGGGCAATCGCAATTTACACTAGAATGATTACCGCGTCCTCAGAGCTCTGGGTTACTGTTTCGTTAAAAAAAAGTGTCACAAAACACATACAAAATAAATAACAAAGTACAGTTACATTCATAATAGCACCTAGTAAATATTATTTTTTACAAATATTGCACAAAAACGTTATAAGGGCTCATAAGATATGAGTCTTACTTTAGATTAAGCTGCAAATATCATCCTGCACCTCTTTCTATATCATGCAGCAGTACCTGTAAAAAAGTTATTTTAAAATAAATATTTTTTCTGGTGACTTTGAAATGGCTGCTAAGCTCCGCCCACTGATGACATGGCAATCTGGGCTGCATTAAAGGCTTCATTATTTACAAAAGACTCACTGATTGGATTTGACAGACTATTCAGCAGAGTGCTTAGATACAGCCCAGATCATGATGTCATCAGTGGGTGGAGCTTGAGAGCCATTTCAAAGTAACCAGAAACAATATTCATTGTAAAATACATTGTACTGTTCCTGCGGCATTATATAGAAAGGGTGTAGGAGACTATTTGCAGCTTAATCGAAGGTAAGACTTTAAGATGACTAAGGTGTAGACTGCCCCTTTAATTATGAATCCTGATACATTCATTAATATAAATACAAAGTTGCCTCACTTGGTAAGTCAGAAAGTATCCCTATGAAAGTGTGTGCCTCTAGGCAACTGTCTATATTGGTTTGCTCACAAGGTGATGATCTGCATAATTTCTTTTTTCTTTTCATAACTCTAAATTAATATGACATATACAAAATGGACATTTCCATAATACTAATAAAGCTAAATATGATGGGAACCTACTGCACAAACATATAATGGATATTTAGGTTTTGTTTTCTAGAAAAAGAGAAATCCATATGATTCCTTAAAAGTTACAGTAACAGTTTTTATTTATAGAGATTCCAAATCAGGGATATTTTTTGTGAAGTTCACATTATTTTTCTTTGTTTTGTTTAGATTTCATTCCAGTGTGAATGAAAATTGTGCTTGGAGAAAAAATATTGTTTTGACACTTTTTTTTGTTAAAGTGACATGAAACCCCAAATTTTTCCTTAATTATTGAGATAGAGAATACAATTTTAAACAAATTTCCAACTCACTTACAATTTCTAATGTGCTTTATTCTTTTGGTATCCTTTATTAAAGAAGCAGCAGTGCAAAACTCAAAACTGGCTGCTGGCTGAACCCATCAGGTGAGCCAATAACATGAGACGTATACGTGTAGCCACCAATCAGAAGCTTTTGAGCCTACCTCGGTATCCTTTTTTAACAAAGAATACCAAGAGAACAAAACAAATTAGATAATAGAAGTGAATTGGAAAGTGATTTAAAATCATATGCTTTATCGAATCATGAAAGAAAAAAAATTGCGTTTCAAGTCCCTTTAAGATTTCTATATAAATGTTTAGTTACAAGTAGTAAAACAACTTTGCAATATAATTTAATTATTTAGTCTGCCCCTTTTCATGTAATTTAGCTCTGAATATTTGTGGATTTCTTATTTCTAAAAGCTGGAGAAACACACTACACTCATCTCATGACTAACCCTGATAGACATCATTCCCTAATTGACGAACAATGAAGTTTATACCAACATAATGACAGTGACTAGCTTTGTTGTCCACACAAAAGAAAGTGGTGGGGCTCATCTACTGATAAACAATTGCAGCAAACAAGATGTTAATTCTATTAGAGAAACAAGAGACCAATGGCACTACTCATATATATACTCTTAAAGGGACACTGAACCCACATTTTTTCTTTTGTGATTCAGATAGAGCATGGAATTTTAAGCAACTTTCTAATTTACTCCTATTATCAAATTTTCTTTATTCTCTTGGTATCTTTATTTGAAATACAAGAATGTAAGTTTAGATGCTGGCCCATTTTTGGTGAACAACCTGGGTTGTCCTTGCTGATTGGTGGATAACTTCATCCACCAATAAAAAAAGTGCTATCTAGAGTTCTAAACCAAGAAGATGCCTTCTTTTTGAAATAAAGATAGCAAGAGAACTCAGAAAAATTGATAATTGGAGTAAATTAGAAAGTTGCCTAAAATTGTATGCTCTATCTGAATCACGAAAGAATTTTTTTTGGGTTCAGTGTCCCTTTAACGCTTTATTAAATGTACAGACTCATTCATAGAGATCAGTATTAGTAGGTGTGGTGCTGTGTATCAAGAATTGATGTACAAAGGAAGAGGGAAAAGAACACCCTCTAAGGAATACAGTTATTCCTTACAGTGTATTCCTTAGAGGGGTTTCTTCTTTTCCCTTTTCCTTTGTACAAGATGTTAATTCCATAGCAAGACAACAGAAATGTCTTGTAATTACAAGGGGCCAGATAACGAGTGGAGCAATATCATTTGCGCGCAAGTTAAATTGCGCTCATATTACAAGTGGAAAGTAGGCATTAGCGCAATCTCGATTTACAGTAGAATGATTATTGCGACCTCAGAGCTCTGGTTAACTGTTTCGCAAAACAAAAAGGTATCACAAAAAATATTAAAAAATACAGTTATAGTCATAATAATACCATCTAATAAAATTATTATAAAATATATTGCACACAAAAGTTATAAAGGCTCAAAGATATGAAATATCAGGTCAAAAAGCAGGCAAAGGGCTTTAACCTAGAGATACAAACATACATATGCCTGTATATTTTTATATATATATACAATTATGGCCAAAAATATTGGCACCCCTGCATTTCTGTCAGAGAATGCACCACTTGTTTCAGATTTGGCTTTTTTTTTCTCCACTTTTTTGTGTCATACCAATACAAGCAAAATAAATAAACATGAGAATGCCTAAACATTTGTAATTGCAAGAATTTTCTGGGTGAAGTAGTGCATTATCTGACAGAAATGTAGGGGTGCTAATATTTTTGGCCATGACTGTATATATATATACGTATATATACTGTAAATATATATATATATATATATATATATATATATATATATATATATATATATATATATACATATATATATAAAAAACAAAAAAGAGCACTCTCACCTTGAAATCAGCTGCCAGTGTGCCAACAGTTAAATATAAAGATAGAAGAAGGCACTCTCTGGTCTTTTCAAGTGTACTTTATTAAATGAATATGACGTTTCGGGGGGACACTCCCCTTCCTCAGACAAGCTAACGCAAACCCCAGGAGTCTATTTAAACAACATAGGCCCCTCCCACAGTGAAGTGAAATTGCACCAAAACCGTAGTCATGGCAATCCTCCAAAACAATAATATCAGTGAACGCATATCATACAAATACAAATAAACTTATCTAAGTGCACTTTATAAGATATGGTACAAATATAATCAAACTATAATCCATATACATGTGTGTAAATATTAGCAATTAAGGGGAAATATCAAAAAGATCCTATATTAATGAAACAAAATGAAATGATATGCTGTTCAGGGATATGTGCATATAAACGTATGTGCATATGAACTTATAACAGCAGTGTCACTAATGTAAGTACCACTAGTAAAGGCAAACAAAATGTGTCCAAAGTACAACTACTGGTAGTATATTTAGCTTACAGGGTATAGATGATGGACCTGGCGATATAATTTAGTAGGGAAAAAGCAAGACAATGAGACAGCCAAGTATTATCTAATCAAATATGGAACAGGCAAGTATTACCCAGGACTGCTTACTCTTTGTCTAAGATGTTTTCTAAGGTCATACTTGCCTGTTTCATGTTTGATTAGATAATATAGGGCTTTTTGTGATCCAAATGTTCCTGTGAGTGCACTTCATTTGAGGATATCTGTTGCATATCTGCACCCATGTAGTTGACCCTAGGTGGGTGGATAGAGTATATCCCTTTTAACCTAAAGGGAAAGGTGGGAAAGAACTGGAGGTGACAACCCACAGACCTAAATCCTTATAGACCTAAGTATAGGATAAGGTAGTGCCTAATGCCAAAACATAGTTTAATTTATAAACAGAGAGAAAGAACAGAAGCATTCATATGGCACACTTGGGGGGTATTGTCATCTCATACATGTAAGGTTGGTGAGTTCATTGTGTAGAGAAATAAGTTATATTAAAACTTAACCTTTATTAAATAGATAAGTAAAATAATTCAAGTGTTGTGGACCATGCCACTTTTAATAAAAACGTTGCATCAAGTTATATTTAAATCAAAGAAAAATAACACAGTATAAAAGAAAATAACACTGTGTGCTCTCTGGTAAAGGAGTAACCTCCTGTGTGTCACAATCAAGTAAATATGTATCCAGAGGGTAAAGACTAGAGTTTATCTATAATTTAGATGGTAAGTGAAACTGCAGCGGGCTCAGAGGTAACTGTGGGAGACAACACTATAATTCTATATATATATATTGCCTGTATTAAATATTATACAAACATTAGTCTCCACGCTCCCCTAACCGCTGGCTTAGCTACACAAAACCACTTGTGTGGGTGCCCACAGTGGGCCAACAAATTACCAAAAGGATAAAGTTGACCCAGTTAAGTTTACCCCGTTTTCTATATTTAAATAATAAATTCACAGAGAGCAGCAGTGCAAACGGCCTAACGCGCGTTTCGCATATGCTTTATCAAAGGCTTCTTCTAAGTGAAGAACATTGGAATTTTAAATATTCCTATTTTCATGTCGGGTTAGCGCACTTGAGAATATAAGTTCGGTTAGCTTGAAAGTGGGGTGTTTAGATTTGTTTCCACTTTTTTGCTCCATTGACATCTAGATGGGAATAGGTTATCGCATGCGTGATATTCTAACTTCGGCAATGACTTTTTACTTTCAACTTGTAATACGAGCCCAACCCAACATGCACAAAAAGTTTACTTCTAGCGCAGTTACACCTAGATTACAAGTTTTGCGTTCGGGTTTTAATGCTGAAAAAATGGTAATTTCAGCGTTAAAACAGCACCGCAGCGGGGGCGTGTCCGGCCAGCGACTGAGATGGCTGCCTTTTAAGTACAGTGGAGCATTGGAGCCGATAAATCTGCTGTTTATCCCTCCTTAGAACAGAAAAATTTACTACCATCCAAGAGATAAGAGAACAGAAACACTTATGGAACGGATTTATGTGTCTTTTGCATATTACTAAGAAGTGGCAGATCTTTTAGAGGAGGTGCGCAGCAGAGGCCAAGTAACGGCCTGGTCCTTCTCTACCCCCCTCTATATTCTGAACTATCAGTATATCCAGCCATTTGTGCTGCAGAATTTATAAAAACTTGGAGCACTGGAAGAATATACCCTGTTCCTCATCTACCTACTAATTAGGGCTACTTTGGGGAACTTTCCTTATTATCCATTATGGAGGATATCGCCCTGGTGATACAATCCCTCTTTATTGAGTTTGAGGAGGCAATGAAACAGGACTTTGACCGCTTAATAAGATGTGCCAAGTCTAAGGAGATGTTGTATTCTGACTACCCGCAAGCACTTTCAGCTGTGCCGACACTCATGGAACCACCACAGTATACGGAGCTACCTAGGAGCGCCCGGACCTTGAGGGATACGGCCGATCCCGAGGTGCAGGCCACAGTTCATTTCACTCCCGCCTTTGTAAAGTCCCTGGATGTCCATAGCGCTCCGCAAGATATCCTAACAGGGCAGCCTTGTTTAGTAAAAGCGAGAGTGAGAGGTCTTAGTTACCGGAGTACGGATCAATACTCCTCTAATAGGAAGGGTGCCGTGGAGGTGGTCACTATAAGCCCCATAGGATTTGTCATATCGCCCTCGATGATAGAGCCCTATTTTGGAGAAGCTGGGCAGTTTGATGCGGCTGTGGTAGAGATGGCTGGACGCTTACCTGGAATGGAGAATTATGCCACATCACTTTGGGATACCTGCTTTCAAAAGATGGCGGGGCCGGTTCCACAGGATTGCCTAGTACTCTTTGATGTCTCTATGCGGCAGGGTGCCTGGAACACTGTGATCGAGTTGACGGTCTTGCGGGACACAAAGACCCTATATAATGCTCCCCTACAGCAAGACTTTTTAAGCACCGGTATAGGATAGGCTCTTATATTATGCCCCACTTTGAAGAGACCGTTTCACTCTGTTAGTGTGGCAACGCTCTGATTTTCTGGTCAATTTTATTTAATACTCAGAAATATCTGTATAGACATTTTGAACTAAAATCCTAGACTCTATGATGCTTCCAAGACCAGCTGCCTAGTTTGCAATTTACTCCCATCTTCAGTTTAATTTTTTTTTTTTTTTAGTAATGGGTTGTGAATTCTGTATTACAGGTTTACCATATGTATGTAGGCCAATCCACTAACCTCTTCTCCTGTCATTTGCAGGCTTTTATTTAAGTGTATATATGTTATTTATTACCATGTTTATATTCTAAGAACACACATAGGTTGAGAGGGGAGGTAATTATTCTTATTCTCAAATTCTGGCAAAGAATAGTATAGATCCATCTTATAATTGTTACTGCATCTATCCTGTCTTCTATATCTCTATGGGAGTCCATTCCCCCTTACTTGTAATTTGGGTACCTATGTATGTTTGAGCTTAAGCTTGTGCCTTTAATACAGAACTGTGTAGTACTTTAGCAGAATGTGATATTTGTTCCCATCTATAAAGACTCCCAATGCAATTTTGAAAGTATAAACAGATACTGTATGCCCTTGGTTTCTATAGATTTCTAGTACATCATTCTTATATTTGATTTTCCAGATAGCCCATTGTAAAGATATATTGCAGAGTAGCCTCAGCAAATAGTGTATCATCCCCTCCCTGTAACTTGGATTTTTTTTTTGTTTTGTTTGGTTACTGGGGGTGGCTAATGAATGTAAATTCCTAATTCAAACTTTAGTGATATATTTGAGGTACATGGTTTTTCTTTGCCTTGTATTATGCTAGTTCCCCTAGAACAAGGTGTAATTCTTTGCCTTGTACTATGCTAGTTCTTTAGTCAATCTATGTTGGAATGTGATACATCTTCTGGGATCCGAAAGTGGTCCCTCACAGCATCTGATAGCCTTCTACATGTTACATTTGTTCTATGACCATGAGAGGTCCAAGAGTGACCTCATAGTTTAATTTGAAGGCTGATAGTATGAATGGGCAAAAAAATATGTTTTTTTTTTGTTTTTTTTGTTAATTTTGAATCTGTCTCATACCTCTGTTATGATTTTTTGGTTTGTTTCTTGTTTCTTAGTTATATGGATATGACAATTTTGTATAAACTGTACTGAGATTTTTGCCCTGTATGCCCCACATTGAATTTCAATAAAATATTTAAAAAAAAAAAGGAAAAAAAAAACAAAAAAACAGCACCGCAGCCATCACAAGTCTTGTCGATATAGCTTTACCGCAAGCCTTTTATCCTGTAACGCAACGTCAGTTCCGCACATGTAAAAATTACGTTTTTTCATGGGACTTCCATAGCGCAGTCATTACAAGTTTTGCGGTGAGGCTAAAAAGCTTGCGTTCCAGCCTATACCGACAAGATCCGTTTCTCAATCTGAGATCAGTAGTTATGAGATTTACGCAAAATACCTGCTACATAAAACTCATAACTAAACTGTTACAAAGTACACTAACACCCATAAACTACCTATTAACCCCTAAACCGAGGCCCTCCCGCATTGCAAACACTATATTAATCCTATTAACCCATAATCTGCCGCTCCCGACATCGCCGCCTCTAATAAAATGTATTAACCCCTATTCCACCGCTCCCGAACATCGCCGCCACTATACTAAAGTTATTAACCCCTATTTCACACCCCAACATCGCCCATGCTATAATAAATCTATTAACCCCTATTCCGCTGCTCCCCGACACGCCGCCACTATAATAAACCTATTAGCCCCTAAACCGCAAGCCCCCTACAACGAAATATACTAAATTAAACTATTAACCCCTAAACCAAAAGCCCCCCACATCACAATAAACTAATTTAAACTAGTGACCCCTAAACCTAACACCCCCTAACTTTATATTAAAATTACAATTTCCCTATCTTAAATTAAATTAAAACTTACCTATCAAATTAAAAAAACTATGTTTAAATTAACAATTAAACTAATATAACTATTAAACTAAAATTAAACTAACTACCAATTAAAGACAACTAAAATACACATTAAAAAAATCACTACTATAAAAACTACAAAGTATTACACCTAATCTAATAGCCTTATAAAATAAAAAAGCCCACCCAAAATAAAAAAATAGCCTACAATAAACTACTAATAGCCCTTAAAACAGCTCTTTTACCTGTAAAAAAACACAAAGACCCCCAACAGTAAAAGCCACCACCCAACCAACCCCCCAAAATAAACAAATCTAACTAAAAACCTAAGCTACCCCTTTCCCTGAAAATGGCATTTGTATGGGCATTGCCCTTAAAAAGGGAAATTTAGCTCTTTTGCATTGTCCTGAAATGGGCATTTAGCTCTTTTAAGAAAAGCCCAAACCGTAAACTAAAAAGAAAACACCCAAAAAAGTTTAAAAAAACCTAACACTAACCCCTCTTTAGGTACTCACAGCTGTAAGTCCCGCTTGAACGATCTTCATACCGGCAGCTCCATATTCATCCAGATGGCATCTTCATCCAGGCGGCTCCATCTTCATCCATCACGGGACCATCATCTTCTTCATCCCTGCGGAGGCGGAGCGGCAATGCGTGGAGGCGGAGATCCAGGTGAAGGTCCAAGGTGGAGGTCCAGCCAATAGAATGAGAGCTGCTTAAATCCTATTGTCTGATCGGTACAACTGTGAGTACCTAAAGAGGGGTTAGTGTTAGGTTTTTTTTTAAGGTTTTTTGGGGTGTTTTTTTTTTAGATTAGGGTTGACATTCTTAAAAGAGCTGAATGCCCTTTTAAGTGCATAAAAAGAGCTGAATGCCCTTTTTTAGGGCAATGCCCATACAAATGCCCTTTTTAGGGCAATGGGTAGATTAGGTTTTTTAGATAGTTTTATTTTGTGGGTTTGGGGGATTGGGATTTGTAATGTTAGTGGGTCTTTGTATTTCAGGTAAAAAAGCTGTTTAACTTAGTGCAATGCCCTACAAAAGGCCCTTTTAAGGGCTATTGGTAGTTTATTCTAGATTAGGTTTCTTTTATTTTGGGGTCGTTTTTTTAAAATGGGTATTAGAATAGGAATATTTTTTATTATTTTGGACAAGTTATTTGTTATTTTGTGCAATGTTTTTTTTTTTCGTTTTGTGGTGGGTTTTTATTTTTAGATTAGGGGTTGGGCATTTCAGAAAAGAGCTGAATGCCCTTTTAAGGGCAGGAGAAAGAGCTGAATGCCTTTTTTTTTTTTTTTTAAAAAAGCTTTATTGAAAGTAAAATGATATATAACAATGAAATCCAAATAATTAGTAATACAATTAACGTAAATCAAAAACAAAAAATAATATTAGAAAAGTAATCAAAATCATACAACGCTATAAATAACTTGTCTTTCGTGTCATATGTTATCATATTGTATTTTCAGGATAGGTCTTTTAGAACTCGCCATTTGGCTACTTGTTCTCTACTTCCCGCGTTTTTCTCCTAACGTCAGATCAATAGGGGATAAGCCCATCTGCTATGCTTGTGCTTTCTTCACACCTTCTATGTTACTACATGTGTATGCTATCTATGGCTCATTTTAGGGAGTCTGTGGTTAGTTGGCGCAATATTGTTAAGCCTGTTATAATGAAGCTATATATCATTCCCAGTAGAATAATATTTGTTGATATAAATCTATTCGGTTTGTTTATTGATAGTGGTATTTGTCTAGTGATAATAATCTAGAGATGTTTTGTCTCCACTCTGAAATTGTGGGTATTCGCAGTGTTTTCCACAGTCTGGGAATCAATTGTTTGGCTCCGCTGATCATAGTATAGAGTAATGCTAGTCTAATGTGGCATTTCAATTTTGGTGGTTTATTGAGTATAAATGTCATTATGTCTAATTCTAAGTTTTGTGCTACTACCAGTGATATTTCAGTCACCACTTCTTCCCAGTAATTGGCGATGTGTGGGCAACTCCACCAAATATGTGTTAATGTACCATCTTGCTCGCAACCCCTCCAACATAACTTACTAGTGTTTGGGAACATGTTGCATAACCTTCCCAGGTATAAATACCATCTAGTTAGAAGTTTCATATTAGTTTCTGTGATGCTCATAGACGAAGGTGATTTTCCCATTTGTTTAAATATGATTTGCCAATCTTTAGGAGGTACTGCAATTTTGAGTTCTTTTTCCCAGGTTTTAGTATATTTTGGTAAGGTTTTTGAGTGTAGCGCTATTAATATTCTGTAAGACAGAGAGAGACCTTTTCTAGAAGGTTCTGGAGAGTGACAGATAGCTTCAAAGGGCAACAGCGGTCGAATTAGGTGTTGTTTGTGAAGGTTACTTTGTATAAAGTGAGATATTTGGAAAAGTGTATACCAATGTTGTGCTGTGAGGGGTAATTTGTCCTTTATCTCTGGTTCTGGTAGTAATCTCCCTTTATTCAATATTGCATATACCGGAATGTGTGAATGAATGTTTGCTATAGTTGTGTTTGGTAATTTCTGTAGTGCTGGTAAGTCCAGATTAGAGAAAAGGGGTGTGAGTGGAGAGGGGATGCTAGAGAGTTCTTTTTTATTTGAGCAATTTATCCCATGTTTTAAAGGTTTCTAAAGTAATTTTCGGGGGCTGCGGGGAGAGTTGTTGCCTAGTTTTGTGTAGCCAGCAGCAACTGCTGAGACTTGTGCATTCTGATAGAGTATGTTCTAGCTTAACCCACTCTTTATGATCTGTATGTTTGCTCCAGTCTATTATGTGTGTCAGATGGGTGGCTATCCTATAGTAAGAGAGGTTTGGTACCACCAAACCACTGTTTTCTCAATCCCTGAACATAACATATTTTGCAATTCTGGGTTGTTTGTTGTGCCAAATGAACATAAAGGAGAGGTTCTGAAGAGATGTAATAAATGATTCTGGTAGATGAATGGGTAATGTCTGGAATAAATAGAGAATTTTTGGCAGTATGGTCATTTTAAAGGTGTGTATGCATCCCAGTCATGATAGGGGCTTCAGACTCCAGTTGTGTAAGTCCGTCTGCAGGCCTTTGAATAGTTTTTGGTAATTAAGCATGAATAATTCTTGTGGATTCCTTGCTATTTGGATCCCTAAGTACTTAATGGATGTACATTGTATTGAGAAGTGATATGTGTTTTAATCTGTTGTAGTTCTGTCCCCGGCATTGCCACGCCTAAGATTTCCGATTTGGTAGTGTTTATTTTATAATATGAAAGGTTACCATACAGGTTGCATTAGATTTTAAGAGATTTCAAGGATCTGGTTGGAGATGTTAGTGTTAGTAGAACATCGTTTGCGTATAGGGACATTTTATATTGGTTGGCTCCTATCTGTAATCCCTGTATGGCATCATTGTTTCTTATCCTTGATGCAAGTTCTAGGACAAACAGAATCGGGGACAGGGGACATCCCTGACATGTCCCATTTCAAATGTTTATTTTATTTGATAGGAAGTCATTGAGTTTAATGCGGGCTGTAGGGTTGGAATATAATGTAAAAATTATGTCTATTGTTATGCTACCAAATCCAAACCTAGATAGGGTGGCTTTTAGGAAGGAAAAATCCAACCGGTCAAAGGCCTTTTTGGCATCAATTGCTAACAGAGCAGTAGGTATGTGATGCGTCTGTGCAAAATCTATAAGATTAAGCCCCTTGAGGGTGTTTATCTTGTGCTTCGCTTAGGTGTATCAGTTGTGGTAATATTCTGTTTATGCAGGTTGCAATGATTCTGGCGTATATCTTTTTGTCAACATTTAATAATGAAATCGGTCACAAATTTGAGGGCATGTATGGGGATTTCCCTGGTTTTGGTAAAACCGAGATATGGGCTTCCAGCATCGTATGTGGAAAATGTGTTTGATTGTCGATATATTTTTTGAAAATGTGGTACCAGTATATTTTGGATTTTTTTGTAGTATTTAACAGTAAAGCCGTCTGGACCTGGACTTTTGCCAATGTTCAGTTGGATGATGGCCGACTTGATATCAGACTCTGAGATAGGGGTGTCTAGAAGGTTTTTTTTGCTCCTGCATTAATTGGGGGATGTCCGTAGTCATTAAATACGAGGTCAAGTCTTGTCGGGGGTAACGGGCATTGTTCAGTATTTTTGATATCATACAGGTCATTATAATAGGCTTCAAATTGGTGTAGTATATCAGGGGTAGTATGCACTGGTGAATTAGTCTTCGTTTTGATTGTGTGTATAAAGGTTTTGCATTTTTTTAGCTTTAAGGACCTAGCTAAAAGTTTTTCTGCTTTGTTGCTTTCAAAGTGGAATTTTTGTTTGGTTCCAAGTGCTACCAGGTTATACTCTTGGAGTAGTAGATCTTGTAATTTCTTTCTTGTATTGTGTAATTGGATATACAGCTTTTGATCTCTGGGATCTTGTTTGTGTTTAAAATCTATAATTGCTAGGGATTGAGACAAGGCTAGATATTGTTTTCTAGTCTCATTAATTCGTGATTTCATCTTAATGAACTCCCCCCTCATGAAACACTTGATTAAACGTTTTCCTATAGTATTGTAGCTGTTTTGTATTTGGTGCATTTATATTAACTAATGTGGTCGGTATGCCATACTGTAGGCCAAACACCTAGGTATCTGTTATCCTGGTCACTGCTTGCTTGTATATGTTTGAATGGTACATCTCTATGTAATAAAATGCTAACTCCACATTTTTTTGATGCGGCCAAACTATGATAGTGCTGTGTATAGTTGCCCCCAAGAAATTTTGGTTCTTTTGATTTTAGTAAGTAAGTGGTGAGTTGAGGCAAGAATACGCCCCTTTCTTGTAGAAAGGTCTGATAATGCCATGGGATATTAAAACAATATTTCTACTCATGTGTGCCATTTATGTGTTCCCTAGGCTTATGTAGTGATATGGGAGTTCCTGAAATGACCATTCTATATACATAGTATTTAGTCAAATTACCATGAGAGGAGAACAATCGACATTGTGACATAATTTCATGAAATCAAATAAAAATAACAATAATAAAAAAAACTTGCTAAATCTAGTCTAAAAATACAAACTGTTAAACCTATCTAAACAAAGTGGATTATACCCTAATGGTATGTTTTTTAAAGGTCTTAGTTGCATCTTATCGTTAGCAGAAAAACAAAATAGATTGTAAAAACCAGCTCCTAAACAAGCATAATTATATTAGTCTAACTGTTGCCTTTCATCACATAAATTAGATTAGTGTAAAACAATGGGTGGCATTAGCCAGCCTTTAAATGCGAAAGTATATACCAGAAATATTTAATTAACTTTTATACCTTCAACCTTAACAGAGTGCAGCCTATGGTGATATTACCCATCTGGAGCATTTGGTGAACCATCGTTCCAGCTTGGGTATATCTACCTTTCAAAACAGAGTGCAGGTTTGGTAGACGTATCATTGTTCAATGTCCCTTATTGGTGAGGTAGATCGGGCATCTTCGGGGGTTCAATGTCCAGTGCTGAACAGAAGTCTCCTATTTCATTGACAGATCTGCACAATATTTTCCTGTTTCCTTGAAGGACATATAAATGAAAAGGGAAACCCCACCTGTATAAAATTCTTTTTTGGCATAATAGGGATGTCAGTGTGGTTAGTTCCCTTCTACTCTGCAATGTCCATTGGGACAAATCTTGAAAAAAATGGAGTACCACTCCCCTGAATTTCACAGGTTGGTTTTTCCGTGAGAGGTTTAGAATGTCTTCTTTCTAAGTGAATTCTTTAAATTTCATTATAATGTCTCTCGGAGGTGATGTGTCTGGAGGTCTTTGCCTTAGTGCCCTATGGGCTCTGACCCACAGGATATCTGTGGTTGCTGCGGTGTTCCTTAGATGGGCGAAAAGGGCTGGTAAATAAAGTTTGGGCAGTGGGGTTTTGTATACTGTTAGGGGTGTTTGTTTTTCTTTTGTAGGAAAAGAGATGATTTCTTTATGGCAATGCCTTACAAAAGGCCCTTTTAAGGGCCAACAAAAAAGGCCCTTTTAAGGGCCCTTGGTAGTTTATTATAGATTAGGGTTTTTTATTATGGGGTGGGTTTTTTATTTTTTTAATAGGTATAGGTTAGAATAGGAATAATTTTTATTATTTTGGATAATTTCGTTTGTTATTTTTTGTACTGGTATTTCTTGTTGTTGTAATTTTAGTGTTTTTTATTTTTTGTAATGTTAGGTTTTAGTGTAAGGCAGCTTAGGTTTTATTTCACAGGTAAGTTTGTATTTATTTTAACTAGGTAGTTAGTAAATAGTTAATAACTATTTACTAACTAGTCTACCTAGTTAAAATAAATACAAACTTACCTGTGAAATAAAAATAAAACCTAACCTAGCTACAATATAACTATTAGTTATGTTGTAGCTATCTTAGGTTTCATTTCCCAGTTAAGTATGTATTTAGTTTTAAATAGGTATTATTTAGTTAATAATTGTAACTTTAATTTAGCTCTATTTTAATTATGTTAAAGCTAGGGGGTGTTAGGGTTACGGTTAGGGTTAGGGTTACGTTAGGGTTAGGTTTAGGGTTTAATAGCTTAATTTAGGTTGTTGCGATGTGGGGGGCTGGCGGTTTAGGGGTTAATAGTTTTATTTAGTGGTAGTGATGTGGGAGGCCAGAGGTTTAGGGGTTAATAGCTTTATTTAGTGGCGGTGATGTCGGGGAGCAGCGGAATAGGGGTTAATAGCTTTCTTATAGTGTGGGCAATGTTGGGTTGTGAGGGAATAGGGGTTAATAACTTTAGTATAGTGGCGGCGATATCGGGAGTGGCAGATTAGGGGTTAATAACATTATGTAGGTGTCGGCGATGTCAGGGACAGCAGATTAGGAGTGTTTAGACGTTTATGTCAGGGTGTTAGGTTTAAATGTTACTTTTTTCCCCATAGACATTAATGGGGTTGCGTTATGGAGCTTTTCATTCTGCGATCGCAGGTGTTAGATTTTTTCCTAACCTGCTCTCCCCATTGATGTCTATGAGGAAAGCATGCATGAGCACGTCAAAACAGCGCTCGTATTTTTGTGCGGTATGGATCTCAATGCAACCAATATCGCACACACAAGGCGGCTATTTCAAAACTTGTAATTGCTGCACTATAGAGGGTGAAATAACGCAACTTTTGTTGCGTTCGTTAAATTCCCTATAGCGCGCATAACTCGTAAACTACCTGTTAATGAGTTAACAAAAAGCACTAAATAGTACTCCACTTGTAATATATGGACAAGAGAAATGGAAATACAGTAGACATAAGTTCAGTGAAGTTCAGACTATGTGCTAATTTATTGTCTTTTTTCATGCATTTGTTGAACAATCTACCTTGTTTAATGGCCCTTTAAGGTCACAATTTAAGGTAATAATTTAATTCTAAAAAATAAAAATATTGAGGAAGAGGTATTCCAGCAATTCCCTTGAGAAAAATGAGTGTGTGCATTCTATGGACTTAGCAGAAAATAGGACTGGTCTTTATTTTTTTCCAGGGCTGCTTTTTATTCTGTGTATAAATTGATCTACGTTAAATAAAACTCATTCTTGAAACAGCTCAAAAAGATACAAGAGTGTTTTACATTCAAAATTACACAAACTCTTTTGCCGTAGTTGTATTTTTTTTCATCTTCTGACGTTTCTAGCGGTTCTTGTTAGATGTGGGAGATATAATTTATTGGACCCTGTATGCGACTATAGATATGAATGGCAGAGACAACTGCTAACTATACATTGGAAAAAATAGGTGACATGATTCAGAATTAATTTTGAACATGATCTCATCTTTACAATGAGGCATCTTAGTAATCTTACAAGCAAAACTCAACCACAAGATAAAATATTTCTCAGGAGCAATAGACTCTTTATGAATCTTGACTGCTTTTAATGAGGTTTAGGGGAAAAAAACTACCGAAATCTAGAGAGCCCCCAAAACATTGCCAGCCTCTTGTTAGCCTCTGAAAGTTTTTTGTGAGTCCTCTTCTTTTGTCCACCAAAACTACTTCACGCAAATAAAATAGAGATATTAATATTTTACAATTACATTTTGATAGCCAGTTTTACAATTTTGTTTCCTTAGTTTTGCAACTGTAAATATTGTTTTTCCTGTGTTGCTAGCAAGTCACATTTGATATGTGAAAATCATGTATTGGGGCACTTTATAAATATATATTTAAATGGCAGAAAGGCTCATTAGCAAAACTCTGAAAAAGAACATAAGTGGTGCAAGCTTCAATTAACTTCAGATAGAATCTTGCCTTTGCAACATCTATGAATCTTGCCCATTATCTGCAAACACAGCTATAACTATCACAACTTCCAAGGTGCTATACTTCTCCACCTACAATTTCCTTTAGGTATATGACATTATGGACTTCCCAACTGCTGAAATGTTAATCTTTTTATGTATGTTTATGTGTTTGTATGAGCAAATAAACATAAGTATTCACCAGCTTTTAAGCATCTGAGTGAAAAACTCAAGGCACATTGAGGCCATTTTATAGATACATGAATGCAAAATACATATTTCAGAACTGATATTTGCCTATCTATCTTCATATCTATCATCTACCTATCTATCTATCTATCTATCTATCTATCATCTATCTATCTATCTATCTCTCTATCATCTATCTCTCTATCTAATCTATTTGTCTTTCTGATCTATCTATCATCTATCTATCTATCTATCTATCTATATTTCTTTCTATCTATCTATCTATCTATCTATCTATCTATCTATCTATCTATCTATCTATCTCTATCATCTATCTATCTATATATCTATCATCTATCTCTCTATCTAATCTATTTGTCTATCTGATCTATCTATCTATCTATCTATCTATCTATCTATTTATCTATTTATCTATCCATCAGTCTAACAATCTATATGTCTGTCGGTCTGTCTGTCTATCTATCTATCTATTTATTTATCTATCTATCATCCTTCTCTCTGTCACTCTGTCTAATCCATTTGTGTGTCTGATCGATCTATCTATCTATCTATCTATCTATCTATTTTTCTTTCTATCTATCTATCATCTACATGTTATCTAACTATATATGTATATATATATATATATATATATATATATATATATATATATATATATATATATATATATATATATATATATATATATATATATATATATATATATATATATATATATATATATATGTCTCTCTATTTATAATAAAATCACAGCTATGAAAAGTTTCCATACATTTTTATTCATCATCCTTGTATTTTAAATTTAGAAACTTTTGGCTTGGTCTGCTTTATTACTTTACTTGGAATGATCATTAGTAGTACATTACCTCTAACAGCCTTGCTTCTGAGTTAATGAGGTAGCCAAGAAAGACTGATATGTGCATTTCCTAAAAGGCTATATTTATTTTGTGCGTTTTTCTTATGTTGTTGTGTGCTCTGATTTTTCTTCAAGAAAATAGACACAAAAAAACTGAATTAAACTTTTAAAATAATTGCTTGCAATCTCTGATAATATCATAGCCTGACATACTGAACATTTTCAGAGAATCTGTTTCTTTTTCAATACTTGCAACATTATTTTATATTGGTCAGATAACTACCGTATATTATTTTAAAGCTTATCTATACATAATTTATAAACCCATAATGTACCATAACCATTGTACAATTTATACATTTATGAAACATTTTAACCCAATCACAGTATATAGACTCTTAAAACTTTGTTGAATGTAATTTCATTATCCGCTTGGGTATTTAATTTAGACAGGAGAATATGTTGAGCACTAAAAGCCATATAGGATATTTCATAGTGTGGTAGGCTTTAGTATAAATGTACACAGTGGTGATAGAAAGCTAGTGAACTCTTAAGAATTACCTGAAATAATATGACTTAAATTTGATCTAACCTTTATCTTAGTATCTTAGTACTAATAATAAAGTAAATAAATGGATACATTGATTCAACATCCACTGCCTTTGTTCTTCAGAGAATGTGAAGCTTCAAGTCTAGTAATTGGTAGCAATAGTAATTTATATTCTGATAGACAGATAGATATATAGATAGATAGATAGATGATAGATAGATAGATAGATAGATAGATGATAGATAGATGATAGATAGATGATAGATAGATAATAGATAGATAGATAGATAGATAGATAGATAGATGATAGATAGATAGATAGATAGATAGATGATAGATAGATAGATAGATAGACAGATAGATAGATAGATAGATAGATAGATGATAGATAGATAGATAGATAGATAGATAGATAGATAGATGATAGATAGATAGATAGATAGATGATAGATAGATGATAGATAGATGATAGATAGATAATAGATAGATACATAGATAGATATAGATAGATTAAAAGAACAATCTAAAGTAAATTTGTCAGACTTTCTTTTTGTAAGGAATGCTGCACCTAGTCATTTGTATACATGTATTACAGCTGAAATTATTGTAAGCAACCTGGGTTATGCAGTATTCTAAGCAAACATATTCCATTATATGTTTATCCCATTTAAAACCAAGAGGAGTTTAAATTACATAATCTTAAATGCAATCTCTTAACGTGTCTTAAATTCTATAGATGCCCCCTCTGATATGCTTATCTGTTAATAGTAAATCTTGAAAATGATTTCCTGATTTCCTGCAGACATAACCTCTATACACTGACAATATCCTTATAATTTGGACAGTGGGTGTGAATGTTCTTTAATAAATTTCACTAAACATTTAATGAAATTTAAACATAATCTGACTTACTATACCACAGACATTCATTTTCTTGGCACCAATTATATTAAGGATAACTATACCAACTATTCCATAACACCAATGCTCATACCGTAGGTTTCACAGATTCCATTATAAACATCATACTACAGTCACAAGGTACAGACGTGTCTGCAGAGACATACTCGATGGGAATTTAGAATCCAAGGCTATTACCCAAGAATCATAAAAAACAAATTAATAGGAAAATAAAAACAAAAACAGAAATTAATGTTTGTATTATAGACCACTATAACAAAACATTTAATATGTAAAAGGACATAAAACCACCTTTTTACAACATTAGTAGGGTGAATTTGATCTTGCCAGACTAACATTTTCTTTCCTAAAGAGAACCCCCAAATCTTAAGAAAGTTGTCGTTAAAGGTAAATGAAACCTAAACATATTCTTTTGTGATTTAGACAGCACATGCAATAAAAAAAAAAGTTTCCAATTTATTATCAAATTTGCTTAATTTGCATGGTTTATTTGAATAGATACCTAGGTAGGCAACTGGAACACTAAAGGGGAAATTACTGCCATCTAGTGCTCTAGCAAATGTCTAACATTCTGCCATATTATGCTCCAGGCATGCACACACTCCTGAGCTTATGTCCCTGCATAAGCATACTAACCCGATCCTCTTCGTGCCAGGTCCCTCACTGCACTAACAGGAGGCTAAGCATGCTCGGCACTAGTGCAGGTCCTGGGAGCTGAACTGCTAAGATTCCTGTTATTGTGGCCAGGCCTCTTGCAAGAAGAGCATCAGGTTAGCACGCCCTCAAGAAATGAAAACCGAATAGTGCAAGCAACAAATAACGAAAACGTAGTCCAAAACACATTTTTCTGCCCTGCACATCTATCATTTTTTTTAATAATTATTATTAATATTTTTTAATATTTAATATTTCAATAATGTGTCTTAAGATAACTCATTTTTCATGTGCACTAACTGCGTTATACCTAAGGCGTGACACCAGAAGTGCGGAACACATATTTTACATTATATATATATATATATATTATATACAGTCTGTAGCCAAGCACTCCACCTTTGGGAATCTTCAAATACCCGGGTGCAATCCAGAAGATAAATCAAATATAACAGTCACATGACATCATGGCACTCAAAGGAATTTTAATTAAATCTTCATAAAAAGGTCATATGTTGACGTTTTGGGTCTAAGTTGTGCCTTTATTAAGACAAAATGTCTTGTGATCGGTGCACACAGACTCCAGAGTGGAGCACAGTCTTCCCAAAGGAAATCAAACAGGTGAGTGCCCTGATGTCATGTGACTGTTATATATATATACTGTATATATGTGTGTGTGATAATGTTAATGTAAGGCAAATAGAAATAGATATATAGGTATATGCAGATATATTTTAAATAACAATAACATTGTCCTGTATGGGAAGAACATTGGAATGTGAAATATTAATAACTCCTGTCCGGTTAGTGTTAGATTTTTTTTTATACGCTCTACATTAAAGTCTATGGGGAGAAAAAGTTAGCATGGTCTCAAAATCTGAGGTCCTGAAGTTAGTGCACATCGGGTTTCACTTGCGCACAAAGCTTTTACTTTCAACTTGTAATACGCATGCTAACCCACTCGTGCAAAAAGATTACTTTGAGCAGTGTTTATGTTTGTTCGAGAGCACTACATATCACACCACTTGTAATCTAGCCCTATATGTTGTGTACCTTATAACATGCAGCTAATGTACCCATGGGAGGTCTTTACTGGGGGATAAGAGACACTAGATGCAAAATAGAATCAATCTTCACGGGTTTACAATAGCCATCAAAAAAGTCCCTGAAAACTTTTTGTGGTAGAAACACTTTGACAAATAAAATCACAAATTTTTGATTATGAAAATTACATTACTCAAGGAAAGTTTCAGGTCACAAAGAGAGAGTAGGATTTGGGAATATAAACTTATAAATCAGCACAATCCTGAGTAATTATTCCCACAGTTTAAAACATTCACTTCTCAGGGAACTGATGATATGTTATAGATATGGATTTGTATTTATAGCCAATTGTGTATTCTGCATAAAAATATAGCTCAGTATCATGTCAAAATCAGACTATCTAGTGAAGGGAACTTAGGCCTAGATTTGGAATTTTGTCGGTAAAGACCCGCGTAGCTAACGCCGGCTTTTTTCTGGCCGCACCATAAAAATAACTCTGGTATTAAGAGTCCACATAAAGGCTGCGTTAGGCTCCAAAAAAGGAGCGTAGAGCATATTTAACGCAGCTTCAACTCTCGATACCAGAGTTGCTTACGCAAGCGGCCAGCCTCAAAAACGTGCTCGTGCACGATTCTCCCATAGAAAACAATGGGGCTGTTTGAGCTGAAAAAAAACCTAACACCTGCAAAAAAGCCGCGTTCAGCTCCTAACGCAGCCCCATTGTTTGCTATGCGGAAACACTTCCTACATCTGCACCTAACACTCTAACATGTACCCCGAGTCTAAACACCCCTAACCTTACACTTATTAACCCCTATTCTGCGGCCCCCGCTATCGCTGACCCCTGCATATTATTATTAACCCCTATTCTGCCGCTCTGTAAACCGCCGCTACTTACATTATCCCTATGTACCCCTAATCTGCTGCCCTAACATCGCCGACCCCTATATTATATTTATTAACCCCTAATATAAGATCTGATATTTTCCTCCTATGAAACAAATGAAGTTATTGTTTAAGTTTACCAAAAGAATAGTGAAATGTATTTCTGTTCTAGCTAGGAAGAAAACGAAAGAAGGAGAATTAATGAAAATACTCTTGAATTTTATTTTTGAACTGTACTCTTGATTGTTGTATAATTGTTTTTTTTCTTTGTATATTGTATTTTTTTTTCCTATTATGTCATCAAGAGAAAAGAAAAAGTTCCAATAAAAATAAAATGTAAAAAAAAAAAAAAAAACCCTAATCTGGCCTCCACAACGTCGCCTCCACCTGCCTACACTTATTAACCCCTAATCTGCCGACCGGACCGCACCGCTAATATTATAAAGTTATTAACCCCTAATCCGCCTCACTAACCCTATAATAAATAGTATTAACCCCTAATCTGCCCTCCCTAACATCGCCGACACCTAACTTCAAACATTAACCCCTAATCTGCCGACTGGAGCTCACCGCTATTCTAATAAATGTATTAACCCCTAAAGCTAAGTCTAACCCTAACACTAACACCCCCCTAAGTTAAATATAATTTAAATCTAACGAAATTAATTAACTCTTATTAAATAAATTATTCCTATTTAAAGCTAAATACTTACCTGTAAAATAAATCCTAATATAGCTACAATATAAATTATAATTATATTATAGCTATTTTAGGATTTATATTTATTTTACAGGTAACTTATTGTACAGGTAACTGATCGGAACAGCCAATAGAATGCGAGCTCAATCTGATTGGCTGATTGGATCAGCCAATCGGATTGAACTTGATTCTGATTGGCTGATTCCATCAGCCAATCAGAATATTCCTACCTTAATGCCGATTGGCTGATAGAATCCTATCAGCCAATCGGAATTCGAGGGACGCCATCTTGGATGACGTCATTTAAAGGAACCGTCATTCGTCGTTCAGTCGTCGGCCAGGATGGATGTTCCGCGTCAGAGGTCTTCAGGATCCTGCTGCTCCGCTCCGGATGGATGACCATAGAAGATCCCGCTTGGATGAAGACTTCAATCGGATGGAAGACCTCTTCTGCCCCGCTTGGATGAAGACTTCAGCCGGATCATGGACCTCTTCAGCCCCCCGCTTGGGCTTGGATCAGGACATCGGAGGAGCTCTTCTGGACAGATCGTTGAACCCGGTGAAATGAAGACAAGGTAGGAAGATCTTCAGGGGCGTAGTGTTAGGTTTATTTAAGGGGGGTTTGGGTTAGATTAGGGGTATGTGGGTGGTGGGTTGTAATGTTGGGGGGCTTGGGTATTGTATGTTTTTTTTACAGGCAAAAGAGCTGAACTTCTTGGGGCATGCCCCGCAAAGGGCCCTGTTCAGGGCTGGTAAGGTAAAAGAGCTTTGAACTTTAGTAATTTAGAATAGGGTAGGGCATTTTTTTATTTTGGGGGGCTTTGTTATTTTATTAGGGGGCTTAGAGTAGGTGTAATTAGTTTAAAATTGTTGTAATATTTTTATTATGTTTGTAAATATTTTTTTATTTTTTGTAACTTAGTTCTTTTTTATTTTTTGTACTTTAGCTAGTTTATTTAATTGTATTTATTTGTAGGAATTGTATTTAATTAATTTATTGATAGTGTAGTGTTAGGTTAATTGTAGGTAATTGTAGGTAGTTTATTTAATTAATTTATTGATAGTGTAGTGTTAGGTTTAATTGTAACTTAGGTTAGGATTTATTTTACAGGTAATTTTGTAATTATTTTAACTATTTTAGCTATTAGCTATTGTACCTGGTTAAAATAAATACAAAGTTACCTGTAAAATAAATATTAATACTAAAATAGCTATAATATAATTATAATTTATATTATAGCTATATTAGGATTTATTTTACAGGTAAGTATTTAGCTTTAAATAGGAATAATTTATTTAATAAGAGTTAATTTATTTCGTTAGATTTAAATTATATTTAACTTAGGGGGGTGTTAGTGTTAGGGTTAGACTTAGCTTTAGGGGTTTATACATTTATTAGAATAGCGGTGAGCTCCAGTCGGCAGATTAGGGGTTAATGTTTGAAGTTAGGTGTCGGCGATGTTAGGGAGGGCAGATTAGGGGTTAATACTATTTATTATAGGGTTAGTGAGGCGGATTAGGGGTTAATAACTTTATAATAATAGCGGTGCGGTCCGCTCGGCAGATTAGGGGTTAATAAGTGTAGGCAGGTGGAGGCGACGTTGAGGGGGGCAGATTAGGGGTTAATAAATATAATATAGCAGTCGGCGGTGTTAGGGGCAGCAGATTAGGGGTACATAAGTATAACGTAGGTAGCGGTCGGCAGATTAGGGGTTAAAAAAATTTAATCGAGTGGCGGCGATGTGGGGGGACCTCGGTTTAGGGGTACATAGGTAGTTTATGGGTGTTAGTGTACTTTAGAGTACAGTAGTTAAGAGCTTTATAAACCGGCGTTAGCCCAGAAAGCTCTTAACTACTGACTTTTTTCCTGCGGCTGGAGTTTTGTCGTTAGATGTCTAACGCTCACTTCAGACACGACTCTAAATACCGGAGTTAGAAAGATCCCATTGAAAAGATAGGATACGCAATTGACGTAAGGGGATCTGCGGTATGGAAAAGTCGCGGCTGAAAAGTGAGCGTTAGACCCTTTTTTGAGTGACTCCAAATACCGGAGGTAGCCTAAAACCAGCATTAGGAGCCTCTAACGCTGGTTTTCACGGCTAACGCCAAACTCCAAATCTAGGCCTATGTGTCTTGTAAGTTTGCAGCTGTTTTTCTCTGTTTATTTTTAAAGGTATCACCGTTCAATTGCTTACTTGTTTTAATAAAAAAATTGTTTATGCATTCATCAAATTCACTTTCATTACACCACTGTAATCTGTAAATGGGGTTAAATACATAGTTGAAGTGTAATACAGTTACAGCCATAGCTACGTATTGGAAACGCTGAATCTCTGGTTAATCAGTCATGTCAAGTTAAAGAGCAATGAGCATAGTTAACTCTAGAGTGTTAGAGCTTTTTAATATTGCTCCTTTATGTCCTTTATAATGGACATTTACTTTATTTCATACAAAAGTGCATATATTAAAATGCTTTTTTGTTTGTTTGTTTGTTTGTTTGTTTGTTTGTTTTTTAAAAACTCATACACCTGTACAACATAAACTAATAGTTAATCTTTTCTTGTTAGGGTATCTCTGTCTCCACAGTAATGCTGTGGCTGTTATCCTTATCAACCAGTAAATATTAGCTGGAATTATATATATATATATTCTATATTTGTAAATGATGCTCTTTCATAAATTTATACTCATGATATATTTTTGAGTACAATATGCCTTTAAGTGCTATAGCTTATATTTGTTACCTATCTATCTATATATCTATAGATTTCTGTATATATTTGTAATAAATGATTTTTTTAGGGAGATATTTAAATTAATTGATTAAAAAATGTAATAAATATGTAAGGATAAATGCTTGACTTCCTGAAAAAGTTGTCACATACTGCCTTTGATTAGAACACTAATTTTGACATTTATTTTTGATATTTTACGCAACAGAAAGTCATAATTGTTTATATTTTTTATCAAGACTTCTCACTAAGGATTTCATTATTTTCCATAGTGAGTAGACAGACAGTTTTTAAATCTTTCCTGGGCCAAGGATCATCGAGATCCCCAACGTATAAAATATTTGCTGACATAGCTTGATTTCAAGTCTTTACTGGTAATGGCTGGCTTGCTTCCAAGAATTTCCATCATCGACACAATTTAAAAACAATTTACATAATCCCAAGTGCATAGCTCAAGATCACTCCTACATACTAGACAAAATATAGGGGTTACTATCAAAATAAATGCATATTTATCAAAGCAATACAATTTTATATAAACTAGCACATTTCCTATATATTTACTTCAAAGTAGCTAGTTAAATTAAATATTTTATTAGACGTTTAAACAGAAATAAAGAGACTGAAAATGCAATGTATTAAATTGTATCCATAATGGTAATGAATGCCCTGATTTTTCTTTCATTTAATAAAAATAATTTATTCAATATCTATCTATTCATCTATCTATCTATCTATCTATCTATCTATCTATCTCTCTAGCTGTATTGTATTTTTTTATTCACAAAGTCATTAAAAGGTCTAGCTTTGGCTTGCTTACTTTATAATTACTTCAGAAATGTATGTATTTTGCAGATTATTTGTCTTATCTTAAAAAAAGTCCAAAATATATTTTGTGAAAAACAAAATATAAAGGTTATATACAGTGTATATATATATATATATATATATATATATATATATATATATATATATATATATACTGTATATATAATCTGTGGTTTGGGAGAAAAACATATATCCTATTTGTTTCTGTAGAAATATGCTTTATAGAATTCTTTTTTAATTAGAAATATTTGTGATTTGCCTTTACATATAAAATATAATAAACTACAGTTGATATGTCATTTACATAAAAAAGTCAAAATTACTATTATAAAGAACCAAGAAAACAAAGCTTTACAAGTAAAAATGGTAAAAATCCCATGCACACATCTCATTATTTAAAATACAAATAAACTTCCCCGATGAAATCACATCACTGCCTCCAATTAAGGCAGTATAATTGCATGCTTTGAAGTGGAACACTGACAAAATCTAAAACTTCAGAATAATATCAAGGATCCAATATTGTTGATTTATCACAAAATTATCATTTGGTCTATAGAATGAATATCATATTATTTTTTAAGGTACTTCACCATACATTGTTTTTATATACACTATCTAATAAAAAATATTCATGTCAATATTAAAAAAAAGTTAAAAAGGTTAAAAGAGTGATGGAATATGACATGGTATTTAAATGGAAAGGGCTATAATGTATATATACATACATATAAATGTTATGTGTGTGTGTGTATATATATATATATATATATATATATATATATATATATATATTATATATATGTGTGTGTGTGTGTACATGTGTTTTTTTGTTTACATATATACAGTATATATACTAACATATGTATATATACTTTGGAGCCCTTCCAACTCAAATGCATGAAGTTATAAAAAATAATTTGTATTCAATTTTAATACTTAATAATGTGTTTTGCTCTGTATGTACTGTAAAAATATATAGATTTAAAGATATATTGTAGAAAAAAATCATCAGACATATGTAGAAATATCTATCTAAAAATAAATAGAACATTTTCTTGTATGTGAAGAAAATTGAAGTTTAAAATATTAATTATCTTCGGGTTAGCGCAGCTGGTCTAATACGTGTTGGGTTAGCATGCAAATGATAAGTGTTAGGTTTTTTTCTGTTTGCGTGCTCAATTGAATTCTATGGGGAGAAGAGGTTAACTCAGTTGCAAAATCTGAAGTCCTGAAGTTAGCATGAGTCGGCTTTCGCTCACGCACATTATTTTATTTTCAACTTGTAATAAGCGCTCTAACCCGCTTTCAGAGGGAGGAGCATGAAATGTGTTAAGTGTTTAATGTCCCTTTAAAGGGATGATAAAGTCCAAATTAAACTTTCACGATTCAGATAGGGCATGTAATTTTAAACTACCTTCTAATTTACTTTTATCATCACATTTGCTCTGTTCTCTTGGTATTCTTAGGTGAAAGCTAAACCTAGGTAGGCTCATGTGCTAATTTCTAAGCCCTTGAAGGCTGCATCTTATCTGAATGCATTTGACAGTTTTTCACGGCTAAAGGGTGTTAGTGTTTTGCATATAGATAACATTGTGCTCAAGCATGTGAAGTTATTTAAGAGTCAGCACTAATTGCCTGAAATGCAAGTCTGTCAAAAGATCTGATATAAGGCGGCAGTAAGCAGAAGCTTAGATACAAGGTAATCACAGAGGTAAAAATTATATTTCTATAACAGTATTGGTTATGCAAAACTGGGGAATGGTAAATAAAGGGATTATCTATATTTTTAAACAATAATATTTTTGGTGTTTACTGTTCCTTTAATGTTTAATGTCCTTTTGAACATTATAATCAAATAATAAATCTATGCAAGAAAAAAAATAGAAAGACACTTATTTTCCGTGTTATAAAAACTTTTGTAGTTTATAAATGTTCTGTTTAGACAAATTACTTTTTTGAGGGGTTCTGTTGTTATAAAAAGAACAAAAAACAATTACAAGAGAAATATAAATTCCTCCAGATGTTACCCAGGCAAATAGTAATGCAAAATATCTAATAATTAAGACTTAGCTGTTTTGTAAATCATGTAATGTTTTCTATCAGTTGTTTAACCAGCAGGGGATCCATTTCTAGCTGAGAAAAATAGAAGCTTTATTGGTTGTAACATTAAAAAGTTTAAGGGGAATATTTATCAAGCTCCGTACGGAGCTTGATGCCCCGTGTTTCTGGCGAGCCTTGAGGCTCGCCGGAAACACAAGTTATGAAGCAGCGGTCTAAAGACCGCTGCTCTATAACCTGTCTGCCTGCTCTGAGGCGGCGAACAAACATTGACAGAAATCAACCCAATCGAATACGATCGGGTTGATTGACACCCCCTGCTAGTGGCCGATTGGCCGCGAATCTGCAGGGGCGTTATTGCACCAGCAGTTCACAAGAACTGCTGGTGCAATGATGAATGCTGAGAGTGTATGATGTCGGCATTTATTGATGTGCAGCGGACATGATCTGCAATATCGGATCATGTCCACTCGCACAATGATAATTTGGCGGCTAAATCTCAATGTTTTTATTTTGGTGTTGAATATTAATGGAGAAATATTTGGAGTGGGCATATTCAATGTTGTATATTTGGGGTTTTGTTTGCTAATGTTTTGACCAAAACTTTCATATTTAGTGTAAATAGAAAAGAACTGTAAATTTGAGGCTATAAAAAGTGTTTGAAATTATATAGGATATTATCTTTTGACTTGGAACATGTATGAAAAAGGCTATTTTGTGTGTTCATATTTCGATTAATTTTGCTTTAAAGACAATCTTTATTTATTTATTTTTTTAAAACTGCATTCAAATAATCTTTTACATTAAAACAACAATCTGCAAAAATAATGTATTCTACATTAAAGATCAAAATTACCAAAGTAATTAAAACCATTGTCTTGGGCTGCATTAAATAATCTGTTTTTTTTTCTTCTTCCAAAATATCCAACAACAATTTGTATTTTAATGAACAGAGCACATGTGAAAGGGCCATTAAAGGGACATGAAACCCACATTTTTTCTTTCATGATTTAGAAAGAGCATACAATTATAAACAACTTTTTAATTTACTTCTATTATCCATTTTGCTTCATTCTCTTGATATTCTTTGCTGAAAAGCATATCTAGATATGCTTAGTAGCTGCTGATTGGTAGCTCACATAGATGCCTCCTGTGATTGTTTCACTGTGTGCATTGCTATTTCTTCATTAAGTATATCTAAAGAATAAAGCAAATTAGGTAATAGAAGTAAATTGGAATGTTGTTTAAAGTTATATTCTCTACCTTAATCATGAAAGAAAATGTTTGGGTATAGTGTCCCTTTAAAGTAAAAAAATTATATTTGTTAGAGCATATAATTTTAAGACAAGCATTCCTGCATCTCTATGGACTTCATTGTTCAAAAAGCCAGGCAGACAAGGTTTGCTTCCGGCACCTGTTTGCCCAGCATTGTGGTGATTGGACAGCATCCACTGCCTACATTTAACATTGTACAAGTGTCCCATACTCTAGTGCAATCAATAACGAGAGAGCAGGGCTTGTAAATCACCCTGATCAGATTGTAACTAGCCTTTCTAGGGCCCTAACTATGCATTCACAACTTAATAAGGGCCATATTACAAGTGGAGCATTATTTAACAATAAATACTTAAGAGTAAATCCCAATCCCACTTAAGAGCAAACCCCAAAATTTTATTTTATGATTCAGATAGAACATACAGTTTTAAACAACTTTCCAATTTAGTTCTATTGTCAAATTATCTTCATTCTCCTGTTATCCATTGCTGAAGGGACAGTATTGCACTACTGACAGGAAGCTGAAATGATCTATTTAGCCAATCACAAGAGACAAATGTGTGCAGGCACCAATTAGCAGCAGCTCCCACTAGTGTATGATATGTGCGTATTCATTTTTTTAACAAGGGATACTAAGAGAACGAAGCACATTTGAAAATAGAAGTGAATTTAAAAGTGTCTTAAAATTACATGCTCTATCTGAATCATGCACGTTTAATTATGACTTTCCTATCCCTTTAAAGGCAATAGAGATTTTTGTAAATAAATCATTTAATAGTTTTTCTAAAGAATTGTGTTTGACTCCATAATTACTACTCATTTACATGCATGATAAAATAATGTTTTTTAATAGCCTTTTACATTTTTTTTTGAGCCAAATTGATTTTTGATTAATATCACACAAAAGTTATTTTCTGGACAACCGTATGGCAATGGTATTGATAAATAATGTAAAAATATTAAATGTTAAAGGGACAGTCTAGTGAAAATTAAACTTTCGTGATTCAGATAGAGCATGTATTTTTAAACAACTTTCCAATTCACTTTTATAATCAAATTTGCTTTGTTCTCTTGCTATTCTTTGTTGAAAGATAAACCTAGGTAGGTTCATATGCTAATTTCTAAGCCCTCGATGCCGCCTCTTATATAAATGCATTTGACAGTTTTTCCCAGCTAGAGGGCATTAGTTCATGATTGCCATATAGATAAAAAAATTGTGCTCACGCCCATGGAGTTATTTATGAGTCAGCACTGATCGGCTAAAATGCAAGTCTGTCAAATGAACTGAAGTAAGGGGGAAGTCTGCACTGGTTTAGATACAAGGTAATCACAGAGGTAAAAATAATATTAATATAACCGTATTGGGTATGCAAAACTGTGGAATGGGTAATAAAGGAATTATCTATCTTTTTAAAAAAGATACAAATTCTGGAGTAGACTGTCCCTTTAAGTTTGGACTATTTTATTCAAGATCATTATTAGGTGTGGAAAAGTCATTAACAGAATCTTTAACACTCTATTTGTGTACATTTGTATTAAAACACGCAATGACGTATTCAGGAAACGTATGTTTCACATTCACATTTATTTAATTGTCACACTGTTCAAAGCAGCAAAATGTCTGGGAAGAGTGCCCATGAGACCCTAAGGCTGAATTTTCCATTTTAGGAAATTTCAAGGAACGAGACATTTGATCTGTGACATTAAATTGAATCATAGTGAAAAAAAAGTGTAAAATCAGTCTTAAGGAGTGGCTGAGTGAGTAACTCCACTGGCTAGGAAAAGAATTACGTTAATGCTGAATGAAAAGAATCTGGGTCACATCCTCATGTCAATTCCATATGACCTGGTGTAAGCTCCTCTACCTCCTGGTGGGAAAAAAGATAACTCTATATATACATTGTGCTATGTTGTAGCTGTCAGTCAAGTGTCTAGAGAATTAAAACCTTATAGTAACATTACTGTTTTTTAAATCGCTATCTAATAATCACTTATCTCAAATTGCCTGAAAAAGGTTAAAGGGACACTCAATCAAAATTAAACTGTCATTATTCAGATAGAGCATGCCATTTTAAACAACTTTCCAATTTACTTCCATTAACTAAATGTGCACAGTCTTTTTATATTTAAACTTTTTGAGTCACCAGCTCCTACTGAGCATGTGCAAGAATAAGTGTGTATTCATTTGTGAATGGCTGATGGTTGTCACATGGTACGTGTATGCATTTGTGATTGGCTGATGGCTGTCACATGGTACAGGGGGAGTGAAAAAAGACATAACTTTTAAAATTGTCAGAAAAAAAAAATCTAATACTCGTGAAGTTCAGACTAAGTGCTATTGCATTGTCTTGTTATCTTGTATTTGTTGATTATGCAAATCTACTGTGTTGACTGGTACTTTAAGTAAAAGCTGCTAAATTTGAATTTAAAATGAACTATAAGGGCAAAGTGCTTAGTAGCTGGAACAGACATCTTTATGCATGGACAGTGATGACACCCCCAAGCATCAAAACTAAGGGTTCGGTGTACAAAGCAGCTGTTTTTAAGCCATTGCAGGGCAGGCATGCTCAAGCAATGTAAGAAGCAGCAGTCAAGAGAAATAGTGGAGATAAAACATTTGGGGGCTGATTTATTAAGATGCAAGTGGACATGATCAGCTGTAGCATATGCTGCCGGCATTTAACATTGCACAAGCATTTCTAGTGAAATGCTTGTGCATTGCCGCCCCCTGCAGATTTGTGGCCAATCGGCCGCTAGCAGGAAGTGTCAATAATCCCAATGGTATCTGATCGGGATGATTGCTGTCCGTCGCCTCAGAGGTGGTGGATAAGTTAAGGAGAAGCGGTCTTAAGACAGCTGCTTCTTAACTTATGTTTCAAGCAAGTCTGGCGGCTCACGCGGAAACTGCTGCATTTGCAGCATGTTAAATCGGCCCCTTGGAGTGATTGACAGGCCTTGCTATTGTGTGATGGGTCGAGTTAAAGCAAAGCAGTGTTGTACTTGGAAATCATTGTGCAATGGTACACCCAGGCAGTGGATGCAAGGAAATACTTGTTCAATGCTACATTTTCCGTAATGGTGGGTGGACAGGTTCCTAAGTCAGGAACATTGTTTATCTGCCCTTTAATACATTGGCCCTAAAGTGTCTTTTTTAACATAACAACATGTGTTTTTTTTGTTTTGTTTTTTTAAATTTAATCTATCTTAAAAATCCATCCTTTAGATGTAGCATAGGACCAAAACAATGTGTCCCTGTTAAAGGGCCATAATACCCAAATGTTGAAACACTTGAAAGTGGTGCAGTATAGCTGTAAAAAGCTGACTAGAAAATATTCCCTGAACATCTCTATGTAAAAAAGAAAAATATTTTACCTCAAAAGTTCCTCAGTAGCCACATCCCATTGTAAAGGATTTCTAAGCAGCTTATTAGTATGTATGTCCCGGGACAGCCGAAGGGATGAGCCTCGTGCACTCTCATGTTATTTACCTATTCAGTGTAAGGAAGTTTAAATGAAATCTCATGAGAGTTAAGTCAAATCTCATGAGATCACAGTAAGAGAGTTCATGACCTCAGCACTGCTGATGCTGATTGGCTGCTGTTCATTTCTTCATTTTTTTTTATTTTTTTTTACCTTCAGCTGGGAGCAGCTGAGTATAACTTTTTACACAGAACTTACTCTGCTGAATTGAGGAGATTGTGAGGTAAAATATCTTCCTTCTTTACATAGAGATGCTCAAGTGATATTTTCTGTCAGTTTTTTAACAGTTATACTGCATCAGTTTCAAGTGATTTAGCATATGAGTATTATGTCCCTTTAAGGTACATGAAATTGGTACTTGCAATGTATAGCAGTGTGTTTCAAATGCTATAATAATAATAATAATAATAATAATAATATTATAAATTATAATAATAATTTGTTTGGAAAAATCCTTCCATTAAATGTTACCACAGTTAGAAAGATACCTTTAAATGTGTGTGACAGTTGCTGACCATGAATCTGTAAGCTGTCTAAACTCACATTCACCTCCCATGGCTTCTCTAAAGGCTGATGATATCAAGTAACATGTTACTAGTAATGCTTTGAGCACACCGGGCAGGCAAAGCTACATAGTTGTGGTTTATGGACACTTTGGAAAAAGGAATCACACTAGCAGTGATAATATTTAACATAAACATCTTTGAACATTTCTGTTCAAATTTCTGAAAAATTGCTTCTAATGTTACTTGACATACACCGTATAATTATATATGTTTTTAAATTCACCACTATCGAATTTGGAGGGGTTTAATAAATAGCTTTAACCCCTTCAATACCGTGAATCTATATATTATTGGAGGGGTTTAATAAATAGCTTTAACCCCTTCAATACCGTGAATCTATATATTACCGTTAATATATATATTAAATCGTCAACCCAACAAATAGATCTAGGCCCATTATGGTAAATTTTATGCCGCTATTTGGTTGCTAAATATGATCATATAAAAAATTTGTTAACTTTTCACAAAGTTTAGGTTTCTCACTGAAATTATTTACACACAACTACTGCATTCATAAGACTAATGGTTGTAAAAGTGTATCAGGAGTCCAGTTCATTCAGAAACAGCAGACATGCATGGCTTTGTCCACCACACTTCTTAAATTCCTGGCAGCGAAGGTGTTAATCAGTTAGCTTGTAAAGTTAACTTTTGCTGTTGTGTAGGATTACCCTTCCAACTGACACCTCTCATCCCCTAATCCCTTCCAAATAGCTCTCTTCCCCCCCCCCCCACAATGGTCTCCACCATTTTAGGTACTGTCAGACAGTCTGCCAGTATGCAATTTAGGGCATATTTTAAAAATATTTATTTTTTAATTTATTTAATGTAGGGATCCTTCCTCACCTCCCTGACTCCCCCAACAGCTCTCTTACCCTCTCCCCTCCCACCATTTTTGTTAGTGGCAGCCAGTCTGCCAGTAACAAATTATGATTTTTTTTCTGTATTGTAGGTTCCCCCTCCCGACCTCCTCCTCCAAGTGATTGTTTTTACGTAGTGTAGGGTCCCACCTCCCCCTTTAAATGATAATTTTCTTTGTTATATTTGTTTAATTTGTTAGAGCTTGTCATTTTATCACTATCAACTTATTAAATATATGTGTTTCACCTATACAAAGGGGTTTCACTAGTAGGAGAAACAAAAAACTGCAGTTGACCCAATTAGCAGCAATAGTCACAGACCCAACTGATCAACTAGTACTGCTGATTGGCTATGAAACATAATTTAGGTTTGTCCTGTTAAGCTTGATTGTGAAAACCAGAATTCAAAGGCCAAAATTCATCGCAAAATACTGTGAATAATTAACCAATATCTGTAAGATTACTTGCACAAAACTACTGATGCTGAGAACAGATAATGTTTTGAAGGAGATTTTTCAGAGATGGGTGTAACCTTGCTTAAAGTTATTTTTGGCCATATTGTATCTTCTGGTATATTAAAAAGGTTCAAGAGGAGGAACAGTTGGTTAGACGATACAGAACATTATCAGTGTAGTTATGGACCACACAAGGCATGTCTTTTTACTAAAGTGGGTTCTCTATGTGAATCAGCTAATACCTACAGCATTTTCAAAAAATGAAAAATATATCCAACTGATATACAGAATATGTATGTAGTAGATTAGTAAAAAAAAGTTGTTTATTATTAAAATGACATGAAACTGAAAAACAAATAAAAAAAAAACTTTCATGATTCAAATTTGGGGGGCATATTTATGATTGTGCGAGTGGACATGATCCGATATAGCAGATCATGACTACTGCATACGCTGTCAGCATTTATCATTGCACCAGCAATTCTTGTGAACTGCTGGTGCAATACCAACCCCTGCAGATTCGCGGCCAATCGACCACTAGCAGGGGGTGTCAATCAACCCGATCGTATACGATCAGGTTGATTTCTGTCAGTTTCTGTCCGCCGACTCAGAGCAGGCAGATAGGTTATGGAGCAGCGGTCTTTAGAAGGGGCATCAAGCTCCAAAGTATGCCGTTTTTAAAAATGTCTAATTTACTGTGTACTCAAATTCCCTTCATTCTCTTTGCATACTTTGTTGAAGGTGCAGCAGGGCAATACTGGGAGCTTGCTGAACACATCAGGTGGATCAGTGACAAAAGGCATCTATGTGCAACCACCAACCAGCATCTAGGTATGCTTTTCAACAAAGGACAACCAAGTGATTGAAGCAAATTAGAAAATAAAAGTAAATTGGAAAGTTGTTTAAAATTGAATGCTCAATCATACTATTTCTAAACAATATTGCCGTAAATTACTACTTTTATTCCTTGACGTATTTTCTTATCCATAGTATAAATAGTAACTAGTGGCCTTTACATAATCAGTAATTTATATTTAAAGGGACAGTCTACTTGAAAATGTTTATTGTTTAAAAGATAGATAATCCCTTTATTACCCATTTCCCAGTTTTGCATAACCAACACAGTTATATTAATATACTTTTTACCTCTGTAATTATTACCTTGTATATAAGTCAGACGAAAAAATAAATAAAACATTACCAGAGAGAAACATTCAGCCGGCCATAAAAAAATTCACACCTGCTAAATATTGCTTCTCTGTGCTACCATACTCACTGATGATAAATGCTCCCCTTGGGATTTTGTGTCAAGTGCTTCAGCTTAAATATCTTATAATTATTGGTTGCTCTAATTATGACCATTTTTCATTTATGGTTTTCACTTGAACAACACTGTCCCTGCCCTAAGGATTTAAAATATGTGGATTCTTTTTTTTTTCCACACAATCGGTTGATGAAACTTAAATGATTGATAACTGTATATTTTCCCAACTATTTCACTAAAATATACATTATGACATAAACACAATTTTATTGTGTATAATATATTATTAAAATGTATTATAGTTATGTTGTCAGCTAGTAAGTAGTCTATCACACTAAGGTCTAGGTTACAAGTGGTGCGCTATCGTTTGTGCCTGAGCGATAAGGAATATATTGCAAAGTTTTGCTCTCAACGGGCTTGCTGTTCGTATTACGAGTTGAGCATAAACGGGATCGTGTGAACTCAATCCTAATTTACACTAGAATCATTACTGAGACTTCAGAGCGCTGGTTAACTGTTTCGCGAAAATAAAAAGCAGCACAAAACAGATGAAAAATACATTACAAAGTACACTTATACTCACAATAACACTGTCTAATAAAAAATATTTGAAAAAATATTGAAAAAAAAAGTTATAAGGGCTCAAACATATTAGATTGTAGATTGCAAGTTCCCACAGGAATAGGTACCTCATTCCTCCTGTATGTGTTTGTAAAATTTGTCTTGTCTCTTACAAGTTTGATATCATTGTTTTATTTAAATGAATTGTACCCATGGACAGCGCTGTGGAATATGTTGGCGTTTCATAAATAAAGTATAATAATTATAATAATTAGATCTTGGGTGTTAGAAAAAAATAAAAGCTGTCAAAGGGTTTTAACAAAGAGATATATACATCTCTAAAGATGAGAAATCTCAATGTATCCTTCCTGGTAAAATATTTTATAAATAAATAACTAAATAATACATACAGTATGTATTTATAGGTGTATATGTGTATTTACAGACATATATACACATAAAAACACATACATATATATGTATACAAATATATATATACACTGTGTGTATATATATATATATATATATATATATATATATATATATATATATATATATATATATATATATATATACAAGGGCTTTGGATTCCTTTGCCGTTAAGTAGATGAAAACATGTAAAACCATATTTATACAATATTCATATTTAATAAAGGTTTTAGCTATGTATTTACTGTAAATGTATGGCATTTCAATATTCTGCACATAGCCAAATATGTTTTATGTATTTCTAAATGGATATTACCATATATATATATATATATATATATATATATATCTGTATATATCTATATATAATCATCTATATATACTGTATATAAATACATATAAGTATAAATATATATTTGTGAAAAAACTTCATATATATTTAGAAATATTTATGAATAAATATAACATTCTGTTATGTGCTGAACATTGGAATATGAAATATTTATATTTTCATGTCGGGTTAGAGCAACTGAGAATATGCGATTGTGTTTGCGCAAGAGAGTGCAGTGTTAGTTTTTTCCACTTTTTTCCCTCTATTGACTTCTATGGGGGAATACGTGAACATATTGAAGCACAGAAGAAACTACGTCAACACACACACAATATTCTAAGTTCGGATTTTTGCAGTAGTCGGGTTATCGCTAGAGCGAAAACAGTTTACTTTTAACTTGTAATACGAGCCCAACTGGCATAAAAATCTAAATTCCGGCTGAGTGATCACTCTAGCAAAAGTGTAAAATATCACTCCACTTGTAATCTAGCCCAATTTAGCTATGCGCAAACATACATTTCCTGGTAGTTTAAAAAAAAAATTGCACAAAATATATTTTAACATTAAAATGTTGGGATACATACAAAATACATAGGTCTGGTTCTTATAATGGCACCTTATTCAAACAGTCCCTGACATATGTATTTTTCATAAATGTCCTCCCAATATGGAAACCCTACACCTTTGGGGTATGTCTCTGTAACTATCTGATAAAATTTGTCTTTTTTGTGGTTTCTCCTTTGTTTCAAATTTATAATGTGAAATATGAACTAACACCATCATGTGCATGAGACTAGTGTTCCCTCTAAGACCAAATTTTGTGAGCGGCCCATCAGGGAAACAGTTAATTAGGGAGCCACACCCTCCAGTTACCAAACACTACACAATGCAGTAAAGATCACATGTCTTAAGGGGGCGCTGTAAACCATAAAATATTGCTTGAAAACTAATCTAGAGTGCTATTAGACTAGGCAGGCCATATACTTCATCTGTAACAGGACATAAAACTAATCACAATATGTAAAATGAGCTAAAAATTGTGAAAAATATAAAAAACAATAAAAATTGGTGAACAAAAGTCTTAAAAGTCCAACAGATTTGTGCTGTGTAAATCTGGAATGGAAAGAAGAAGGATGCCTCATGGTGCAGAAAGTTTTAAAACATATATTGATCAGAATAAAAATTCTCAAAACGGTATTCACAATGAATAAAGCACTATAGGTAAGTGCTAATTCAGCGAGCTGGATCTCGACAGCCTGCAGCTGACTGGCCGCCTGGGCTTCACAGGCAATCAGGATTCCTCTCAGTGCAGGGCTGACTGGCCTCTTGTGCTTGGCAGACAGTCTGGGTTCCACTCAGTTGTAAGGGTAAAAATAATCCCTGTGAGTCTGAATCAATCTGAGGGTTTTGAGAGAAAACTGCACCAAATAAAAGTAGAACCTTTTGTTCTGTCAGGTTAATAAAACATGCAACGCGTTTCTCAGACATGCAGGTCCGTCTCATCAGGCATCATGCCTCAAGAAACAGACCTGCATGTCTGAGAAACATGTGCAATTAGTAAACAGCCACTGAGCCAATCAGCAGCGTGATTTGCATGACCCTGCTAATAAACCACTGTTTTCAGCTCAGGAGTTGCAGTGCTTGCTGCTCCTGAATAAGACTATATGCTTAACACCTTTGTGGATTAGAGTATGTAATTTCTGCACTATAATGTCCCTTTAGTTTTGTTATGTCACTAGATGGTATCAGTACTATCGAATGACATCAGTTTGTTTAATTGCACTAACATTTGCCTTAGAGCCTTCAATTTGTTTTACCTTATTGCACTTGTATTTTTATTATTATCCAAATAAATGTTGATATTAGCTTAAGTAAAGCTCATCACTTGCCTATTTTTTTACATTTTCTACACATCCTTAAGGGAGGCTAAGAAGGGGTTAATTTAGGCTTGTTAAAGGAAGGTGTATTTTATTACAAAATATAACAAAAGTTCAAAGTTGACCTGATAACAACGTAATCAATTTTAATAAACTAGATTAACAGGTCTATTCACAGCGAAGCGTAGAGACAAATGCACATGAAAAACAACATGCATTATGGCAAAAATACTCTAAACACTTCCCCAAAATGTTGCAGGAAGTAACGTTTCAGGTTTTCTGTTTTTTTCACACCTCAGACAGCTGCCTATTCTGTTATTGCTATTCGAAATGTATTAATTACACTACAAACATTGTTTATCTGCTTGCTGGAGGACTCTATTATAGGCAATTGGGCAAACAGAGCAAATATGTCAGCATAGAATAAAGTACCTGCATCTGTTTTACCGCACACATTCTTCATCAGAGCACTCTGTAATAATTTTACATAATTGTAGCATAAAAGTAACATACATAAGATATTGCTTTACCTAAAAAATGAATAAATTACAGAATATAATCTTTACTGCGGTTTTTTATGTTTTTTTTCATTTAAGCTTTCTTAAGGCTTTCATGCAAATACAAAAGAAGTTAATTCTTTCATTTGAGTGTTTCTGTAAAATGGATGTTAACAGTTGAATATTGCATTAAAATATTGATTCCTATAGAATTAGACAGGAGCGTATAAGAAACAACATCCAAATGTTTTAAATTTGACAATCATATGCAGTATCTGATTAAAAAAAAAGATTTTTTTTTAGAAAAAAAAAAGGTAAATATCCAACAAACATTTAGCATCATTTTGCCAGAACAAATTTGGCAAAAATGTATTTTTAATATAAATGAATACATTTATTTGTATGATAATTTGTAGGTGATGCAATTTTCAAGTTCAAAACAAAAAGCATTTTAAAACAATTGGCTGAAAAATTGTACATGCATCATACTTATATGATAAAGTAATCTAATTATGTCTAATGGAATTTAAAACATGCAGGAAATGTTCATAAAAATGAGCAAATTATTTATGTACTATAAAGTCTGCATAATTTGAATTATTAATTGGAAAACCAAAATGTGACTGATTTAATATGTTTTATTTATATTTTATATCCAGTGATGCTTTGATATAAAATTAAACTATGTAAAAACTTATCTTTAGATATGGACACAATGAGCATTCAATATAATTAGGGGTAACAATTAGTGATGTCGCAAACCTAAAAATTTTGGTTCGCGGACTCGAACTTCCGCAACTGTTCACGAACGGGCGAACCGCCATTGACTTCAATAGGCAGGCGAACTTTAAAACCAACAGGGACTGTTTCTGGCCACAATAGTTATGGAAAAGTTGTTTCAAGGGGACTAACACCTGGACTGTGGCATGCCGGAGGGGGATCCATGGCAAAACTCACATGGAAAATTACATAGTTGATGCAGAGTCTGGTTTTAAGTCATAAAGGGCATAAATCACCTAACATTCCTAAATAGTTTGGAATAACATGCTTTAAAACATCAGGTATGATGTTGTATCGATCAGGTAGTGTAAGGGTTACGCCTGCTTCACAGTGACAGACCAAACTCCCTGTTTAAAGGGACAGTGTACACCAGAATTTTTATTGTTTTAAAAGATAGATAATCCCTTTATTACCCATTTCCCAGCTTTGCATAACTAACACATTTATAATAATATACTTTTAACCTCTGTGATTATCTTGTATCTAAGCCTTGCAAACTGCCCCTTTTTTCAGTTCTTTTGACAGACTTGCAGTCTAGCCAATCAGTGCCTGCTCCCAGATAACTTCTCGTGAACGAGCACAGTGTTATCTATATGAAATACGTGAACTAACACCCTCTAGTGGTGAAAAACTGTTAAAATGCAATCTGAAAGAGGTGGGCTTCAAGGTCTAAGAAATTAGCATATGAACCTCCAAGGTTAAGCTTTCAACTAAGAATACCAAGAGAACAAAGCAAAATTGGTGATAAAAGTAAATTGGAAAATTGTTTAAAATTACGTGCTCTATCTGAATCATGAAAGTTTATTTTGGCCTAGACTGTCCCTTTAACGCACCGCAAACAACCGCAAACAGTCCATTTGCACAACCGTAAACTCCCCATTTGCACATCCGCAAACTCCCCATTTGCACAAGGTTGGATACCAAGCTAGCCATGTCCCATTCCTTGTCCTCACTGATATCATTGAAGGTCTCTTCCTCCACCCAGCCACGTACAACACCAAGGGTCCTCAAAAGGTGACAACAAGCCCCCTGGGACGCCTGCTGTGTTTGGTCTTCCACCTCCTCAAAGCCACCTTCCTCTTCTGACTCCTCGTCTTCAGACTCCTCTCTCTGCGTTGCCTCTCTCTGCATTATTATAAGGTGTGTTAAGTAGTACTATTCCTATCAGTTTAATCCCTGTTACGTCCCCTATCAGGGGACGTGTATATGGCATGGATTTTAGGAACCGGGAGATGGAAAAAGATGCTTGGTCGGTCCTCCTACTTCAAATTTGGGGCACTGCACGTGCAATCTACTGTGCCACCAAATATGAGTGGTGTGTTAAGTAGTACTATTCTTATCAGTTTAATCCCTGTTACGTCCCCTATCAGGGGACGTGTATATGGCAGGGATTTTAGGAACCGGGAGATGGAGAAAGATGCTTGGTCGGTCCGGCCACGAGATAGATAGATTTGATAGATAGATAGATACATAGATTAGATAGATAGATCAATAGATGCAATAGATACATTTGATAGATTCGATAGATAGATAGATTTGATAGATAAATAGATAGATTTGATAGATAGATAGATAGATAATTTCCCAGACAGAGAAATACAAGACGTGCGGTCTGTGACCCATGGTAAGGTTCCCAGAGGCAGTTGCGGCACCAGGGGACGTATATATGGCATGGATTTTAGGAACCGGGAGATGGAAAATGATGCTTGGTCGGTCCTCCTACTTCAAATTTGGGGCACTGCACGTGCAATCTACTGTGCCACCAGATATGAGTGGTGTGTTAAGTAGTACTATTCTTAGCAGTTTAATACCTGTTACGTCCCCTATCAGGGTACGTGTATATGGCATGGATTTTAGGAACCGGGGGATGGAAAAAGATGCTTGGTCGGTCCGGCCACGAGATAGATAGATTTGATAGATAGATAGATACATAGATTAGATAGATAGATCAATAGATGCTATAGATACATTTGATAGATACGATAGATAGATAGATAGATAGATAGATAGATTTGATAGATAAATAGATAGATTTGATAGATAGATAATTTCCCAGACAGAGAATTACAAGACGTGCGGTCTGGGACCCATGGTAAGATTACTTCCTTTTGCACAATCAAGTACAGGTTGGGGATTGCCTTTTGTGCAAAGAAATTTTGGCTTGGTACCTTCCACTGTGGTGTCCCCTATCAGGGGACGTGTACATGGCATGGATTTTAGGAACCGGGAGATGGAAAAAGATGCTTGGTCGGTCCTCCTACTTCAAATTTAGGGCACTGCGCATGCAATCTAATGTGCCACCAGATAGGAGTTGTGTGTTAAGTAGTACTATTCCTATCAGTTTAATCCCTGTTAAGTGCCTTTTTTTTGGTTTGGTTTTTGAAGCCACGGTGCAGCACCAGAGGCCAGAAAATTTTGGCATGTACACATGCCTGAAAATTAGGTATTGTTGCAGCCGCTGCTGTAGCAGCGGCCAGAAAAATTGATGTTTGTTTCCCAGGCAGAAAGTGTCCTAAAACATTGCGGCTTGAACCCTAGTTGGTGGTGGATAAGTCACACAAGCCATCCGGCATTAAAGATAAAATACAGCAGCGTGTGGACCATTTTTAGCCCAAGGCAGCTCATCTCATCAGGCCTTTTTTACTCAAATGTATCGCCCAATGTCAGTCCCTTCGGGATCCATCCCTCATTCATCTTAATAAAGGTGAGGTAATCTAGACTTTTTTGACCTAGACGACTTCTCTTCTCAGTGACAATACCTCCTGCTGCACTGAAGGTCCTTTCAGGACACTTGAAGCGGGGCAGGCCAGAAGTTCTAGTGCAAATTGGGATAGCTCAGGCCACAGGTCAAGCCTGCACACCCAGTTGTCAAGGGGTTCATCGCTCCTCAGAGTGTCGAGATCTGCAGTTAAGGCGAGGTAGTCTGCTACCTGTCGATCGAGTCATTCTCTGAGGGTGGACCCCGAAGGGCTGTGGCGATGCATAGGAGTTAAAAAGCTCTGCATGTCCTCCATCAACAACACGTCTGTAAAGCGTCCTGTCCTTGCCGGCGTGGTTGTGGGAGGAGGAGGATTACTTTCACCTCTTCCCCTGTTAGATTCCCGTTGTGCTGTGACATCACCCTTATACGCTGTGTAAAGCATACTTTTTATTTTATTTTGGAACTGCTGCATCCTTTCCGACTTGTGGTAATTCGGTAACATTTAACATAGTAACATAGTAGATAAGGTTGAAAAAAGACTGAAGTCCATCGAGTTCAACCTATACAAATCTAAAATACTTTCAAAAAGCTCGAGTTAAACTTAAATAATCCCATTAAAATATGACCCATTTAATACTAGCAATCATATCCATGAATTTTGTTTATATACAGAAATGTATCCAGACTATATTTAAATGTATCTATGGTATTGGCATTGGCATTCACTACCTCCTTTGGTAATGAGTTCCACAATTTTATTGCTCTTACAGTGAAAAAACGTTTCCGTTGCAGGAGATTAAATCTCCTTTCCTCCAACCTTAAATTATGACCTATTGTCAGAAACAATTTTCTTGGAATAAACAGAGCTTCTGCCATCTCAGTATATGGGCCTTGAATATATTTATATAAAGTAATCATGTCACCTCTCAAGCGCCTTTTTTCTAAAGAAAACAGACCCAGTTTGGCTAGCCTCTCCTCATAGGTTAATTTCTCCAATCCCCTTATTAGCTTTGTGGCACTTTATGCTTATACCGGGGGTCTAGTAGCGTGGACACCCAGTACAGGTCGTACTCCTTCAGCTTTTTTATACCAGGGTCACTCAACAGGCACGACAGCATGAAAGACACCATTTGCACAAGGTTGGATGCCGAGCTACTCATGTCCCGTTCCTCATCCTCAGTGATCTCACTGAAGGTATCTTCTTCCCCCCAGCCACGTACAACACCACGGGTACCAGATAGGTGACAACGAGCACCCTGGGATGCCTGTTGTGGTTGGTCTTCCTCCTCCTCCTCAAAGACACATTCCTCCTCTGACTCCTCTTCCTCACAATCCTCTTCCAGCATAGCCGCTGGTCCAGCAAGCGATGCTGATAAGGCTGTTTCTGGTGGCGATGGTGACCACAACTCTTCCTCTTCACGCTCATCTACTGGCTTTTTCTTGTTGGATCAGGCAGGAGTGTCAAGCGCCTCACTGGCATGTTGTTTCACCACTGGATATCTGAAAAGTGCGCCATGGCTGTGTAGGAACGCCTCAAATGGCCACACACCTTCCTCGCCTGCTTCAGGACGTCCTGTAAGCCTGGGTACTTATGCACAAAGCTTTGTACGATCAGATCACACACATGTGCCATGCACGGCATATGTGTCAACTTGCCCAATTTCAATGCCGCCACCAAATTACTTCTGTTGTCAGAAACCACTTTGCCGATCTCCAGTTGGTGCGGAGTCAGCCACTGATCCACCGGTGAATTCAGGGCGGACAGGAGTGCTGGTCCAGTTTGACTCTCTGCTTTCAGGCAAGTCAACCCCAAGACGGCGTGACACTGCCATATCCGGGATGTGAAATAGTACCTGTGGAGCTGGGGGGATGCCGTTGATGTAGAGCAAGATGCAGCAGCAGAAGAGGACTCAGCCAAGGAGGTTATGGAAGAGGATGGAGTAGGAGGAGTAGAGGAGGTGGCAGCAGGCCTGCCTGCAAGTCGTGGCGGTGTCACCAACTCATCCTCTGCAGAGCCACGCATTCCATGCTTGGCAGCCGTCAGCAGGTTTACCCAATGCGCAGTGTAGGTGATATACCTGCCCTGACCATGCTTTGCAGACCAGCTATCAGTGGTCATATGGACCCTTGCCCCAACACTGTGTGCCAGACATGCCATTACTTCCTTTCGCTCAATCAAGTACAGGTTGGGGAGGCCACGCCCACTTTACGCAACGCAGGACGTACTCTGACGAGTGTGTTAGCACCTGGACTGAAGCCGGCTAATTACAGTACAGCGTCTATCGCATGAGAGCAGAGAGGGTCCAGTTTTCTTCTGAGAGGACTTACCCACTGGCTATCGAATATCTTGGGAGAGAGAGAGGAGAAGGCCAGCAGTGGAACGCACTCTTTTCTAATTTTATGATGTGCTGACATACCTCATATGTTTGAGGGCTACTATGTGAGTCTGAAATTATTTGTTTGGATATCTATATATGTATTGTTACTATTAAAATCATTTTAAATCTACACTTAGACTATCCGTGTACTGTTTGGTGCACGGAGTTGCGCTCCTGTCTTCTTGTGTCTTTTGACAGAGATTTTCTACAGGTTAGGGATTGCCTTTTGTGCAAAGAAATTTCGGCCGGGTACCTTCCACTGCGGTGTCCCAATAGCTACAAATTTTTGAACGCCTCAGACTCCACCAGCTTGTATGGTAAAAGCTGGCGGGCTAAGAGTTCAGACAAGCCAGCTGTCAGATGCCGGGCAAGGGGGTGACTTTGTGACATTGGCTTCTTACGCTCAAACATGTCCTTGACAGACACCTGACTGTGGGCAGATGATGAGCAGGAACTGCTCCGGAAGAGAGACAGAGTGGCGGATGGTTGAGAGGGGGCAAGGAGGACAGCAGTGGTTGACGTGGCTGAAGATGCTGGACCAGGAGGAGGATGGCGGCTTTGAGTTTGTGTGCTGCTTCTACTCATGTGTTGATCCCATAGGCATTTGTGATGTGCGATCATGTGCCTTTGCAAAGCAGTTATACCTAGGTGGGTGTTGGACTTCCCACAACTCTTTTGGCACAGGTTGCAAATGGCATCGCTATTGTCAGAGGCAGACACACACAAAAAATGCCACACTGCTGAGCTCTGCGATGAAGGCATTCTGGTGGTGGCAACAGCATGCGTTGATTGGCGTGCTGTCAGGCTGACCCCGGGTGCCGATGCATGCTGTCTGACTGTGCCACTAGCTCCTTGCGACGACCTCCCCCTGCTTCCAACTCGTCTCCTCCTCCTCCTCTCTGTCTCCGCATCTGAACTTTCCCCCTGTTCTTCTTCTTTTCTAGCGGGCACCCACGTGACATCCACGGACGCATCGTCATCATCAACCGCTTCACTTGTATCTGACAAATCAACAAAGGAAGCAGCAGCAGGTACAACATCATCATCATCACACCGTACGTCCATGTCTGTCATGCTGCCTGACTGAGACATATCACTGTTATCTACATCCTCTGTCAATGATGGTTGCGCATCACTCATTTCTTCCAACTGATGTGTAAAAAACAGACTGATGTTTCACAGTCGAAAAAGTTTTTTTTTTTAAATTTACGCTACTGTTACAAGAGATATGAGTGGTGCCACTAGTTGGCAAGTGGGCCTGGCACACACGCTGGCAGGCAAGCAACTACAATTAGATTACACTAGCAGACTGATGTTTCACAGTCAAAAAAGTTTTTCGTTTTTTTTTAAATTTACACTACTGTTACAACAGATATGAGTGGTGGCACTAGTTGGCAAGTGGGCCTGGCACACACGCTGGCAGGCAAGCAGGCAACTACAATTAGATTACACTAGCAGACTGATGTTTCACAGTCAAAAAAGTTTTTTTTTAAAAATTTACACTACTGTTACAACAGATATTAGTGGTTGCACTAGTTGCCAAGTGGGCCTGGCACACACGCTGGCAGGCAGGCAGGCAGGCAACTGCAATTAGATTACACTAGCAGACTAATGTTTCACAGTCCAAAAAGTTTTTTTAAAATTTACACTACTTTTACAACAGATATGAGTGGTGGCACTAGTTGGCAAGTGGGCCTGGCACACACACTGGCAGGCAAGCAACTACAATTAGATTACACTAGCAGACTGATGTTTCACAGTCAAAAAAGTTTTTTTTTTAAAAATTTACACTACTGTTACAACAGATATGAGTGGTGGCACTAGTTGGCAAGTGGGCCTGGCACACACGCTGGCAGGCAGGCAACTGCAATTAGATTACACTAGCAAACTGATGTTTCACAGTCAAAAAATATTTTAAAACATTTTTTACACTACTGTTACAACAGATATGTAAGTTTAAACTATGTGTTTAATGTAAATTTTTCATATTCTAATGTTCTACACATAGTAGAATATGTTCTTGATTATTCTTTATGTATATATATATATCTGTGTATCTATGCCGATATATAATCATGTTTAGAGATAGGCATAGATATATTTTGTACAAAAAAACCCATTAGATTTATGTAGAAATATTTAATTTTTAACAGATAGAACATATGTATATATATATATATATATATATACTGCACAAAAAAGGGAACCAGCACTCAATCCTTCAAACAGCCTCCGGGGTGCACTTCCAATAAAGGTAATAATCAAAGTAGCAAAGAAGGCACTCTCCTTTTCAAAATCCTTAATAGTTTATTAAGGTGACCACCGTCCTCAGACCACCGAAAACTTTCACCTTAATAAACTATTAAGGATTTTGAAACAGAGAGTGCCTTCTTTGCTACTTTGATTATATATATACTAGTCCTAAAGCCCGTTCACACGGGCCATTTGTTGCAGTAAAGCGGTCCCACCCCTTGCGCTCTCTCCCTCCCCCTCTCTTTTGCTCTCGCTCTCTCCCCCCTCTCTTTTGCTCTCTCTCTCCCCCTCTCTTTTGAGCTTTCTCTCTCCACCCTCTCTTTTGAGCTCTCTCCCCCCTCTCTTTTTACGCTCTCTCTCCCCCTCTCTTTTGCGCTCTCTCCCCCTCTCTTTTGTGCTCTCTCTCTCTCCCCCTCTCTTTTGCTCTCTCTCCCCCCCTCTCTTTTGAGCTCTCTCCCCCTCTCTTTTGCGCTCTCTCTCTCCCTCCTCTCTTTTGCACTTTCTCTCCCCCTCTCTTTTGCGCTCTCTCTCTCTCCTTCTCTTTTGCGCTCTCCCTCTCTCTTTTGCGCTCTCTCCCCCTCTCTTTTGCGCTCTCTCCCCCATCTCTTTTGCGCTGTCTCTCTCCCTTATCTCTTTTGCAATCTCTCCCCCCCTCCCCTCTCTTTTGCGCTCTCTCTCCCCCTCTCTTTTGCGCACTCTCTCTCCCCCTCTCTTTTGTGCTCTCTCTCCCCTCTCTTTTGCGCTCTCTCTCCCCCTCTCTTTTGCGCACTCTCTCTCCCCCTCTCTTTTGTGCTCTCTCTCCCCTCTCTTTTGTGCTCTCTCTCCCCCCTCTCTTTTGCGCTCTCTCTCCCCCTCTCTTTTGCGCTCTCTCCCCTCTCTTTTGCGCTCTCTCTCCCTCCTCTCTTTTGCGCTCTCTCTCCCCCTCTCTTTTGCGCTCTCTCTCTCTCCTTCTCTTTTGCGCTCTTCCTCTCTCTTTTGCGCTCCCTCTCCCCCTCTCTTTTGCGCTCTCTCTCCCCCCCCATCTCTTTTGCTCTCTCTCTCTCGCCCATCTCTTTTGCGATCTCTCCCCCCCTCCTCTCTCTTTTGCGCTCTCTCTCCCCCTCTCTTTTGCACTCTCTCTCTCCCCCTCTCTCTTTTGTGCTCTCTCTCCCCTCTCTTTTGCGCTCTCTCTCCCCCTTTCTTTTGTGCTCTCTCTCCCCCCTCTCTTTTGCGCTCTCTCTCCCCCCTCTCTTTTGCACTCTCTCCACCCCTCCCTTTTGTGTTCTCTCCCCCCTCTCTTTTACGCTCTCTCCCCCTCTCTTTTGCGCTCTCTCTCCCCCTCTCTTTTGCGCTCTTCCCCCTCTCTTTTGCGCTCTCTCTTTCCCCCCTCTTTTGCGCTCTCTCCCCCCTCTCTTTTGCGCTCTCTCCCCCCTCTCTTTTGCTGTATCCCTCCCCCTCTCTCTTTTGTTGTCTCTCTCCCCCTCTCTTTTGCTGCCTCTCTCCCCCCTCTATTTTGCTGTCTCTCTCCCCCTCTCTCTTTTGCTGTCTCTCTCCCCCCTCTCTTTTGCTGTCTCTCTCCCCCTCTCTCTTTCGCTGTCTCTCTCCCCCCTCTCTTTTGCTGTCTCTCTCCCCTTCTCTCTTTTGCTGTCTCTCCCCCCCCCTGTCTTTTGCTCTCTTTCCCCCTCTCCCCTCTCTCTCTCCCCTATATCACGCCCATCTCTTTTGCGATCTCTCCCCCCCTCCTCTCTCTTTTGCGCTCTCTCTCCCCCTCTCTTTTGCACTCTCTCTCTCCCCCTCTCTCTTTTGTGCTCTCTCTCCCCTCTCTTTTGCGCTCTCTCTCCCCCTTTCTTTTGCGCTCTCTCTCCCCCCTCTCTTTTGCGCTCTCTCTCCCCCCTCTCTTTTGCCCTCTCTCCACCCCTCCCTTTTGTGCTCTCTCCCCCCTCTCTTTTACGCTCTCTCCCCCTCTCTTTTGCGCTCTCTCTCCCCCTCTGTTTTGCGCTCTTCCCCCTCTCTTTTGCGCTCTCTCTTTCCCCCCTCTTTTGCGCTCTCTCCCCCCTCTCTTTTGCGCTCTCTCCCCCCTCTCTTTTGCTGTATCCCTCCCCCTCTCTCTTTTGCTGTCTCTCTCCCCCTCTCTTTTGCTGCCTCTCTCCCCCCTCTATTTTGCTGTCTCTCTCCCCCTCTCTCTTTTGCTGTCTCTCTCCCCCCTCTCTTTTGCTGTCTCTCTCCCCCTCTCTCTTTCGCTGTCTCTCTCCCCCCTCTCTTTTGCTGTCTCTCTCCCCTTCTCTCTTTTGCTGTCTCTCTCCCCCCCTGTCTTTTGCTCTCTTTCCCCCTCTCCCCTCTCTCTCTCCCCTATATCACCTGGCCACGCCCCCTTCACGCTGGCCACGCCCCTTCACGACCATTCTCGGCCGGTCACGCCCCCACTCACGCCCGGCCAAGCCCACTTCTGCCACAGATCAGCTAGGGACTCAAAGGCCGGGTGTGTTTGTCCTTATGCTGTCTCTACTGCGCATGACAGCTTTGGACAAACAAACTTGGCATTTTATATAATAGGATGTATGTATTTGAAGAATATTGGAATGTGAAATATTCATATTTTCAAGTCGGGTCAGCGCACATGAGAATATGCAATTGGGTTTGCGCGAGAGTGGGGTGTTAGGTTTTTTCAACTTTTTTTGCTCCGTTGATGGGGGAATACGTGAATGCACATGTGTTATTGTAAATTTGGCTTTTTGCACTCGCCGAGTTAGCATGCGAATGAAAACAGTTTAATTTCAACTCATAATACAAGCGCAACCAAACGCTTGCAAAAAGCTTACTTCTAGCACAATTAACTCTCGAGCAGGAGCATTAATTAATGCTCCACTTGTAATATGGCCCTAAATAAATGTTTGATAGAACATTGTATTTATTGCAAATATTAGAATGAGAATAATATGTAAATACATATTTTTTTAAATTAAATTGTTTTTTTAAATGTGAAAAAATATGTATAAAGTTTTAGGGCTCCATTTATTAAGCAGCGAATGCTGCATCAGAGGCCCATCTTTTTAGGCTCGCCTGAAACGTAAGTTAAGAAGCAGCTGTTGTAAGATCACTGCTTCTTAACCTTTTAGGTGGCGGATTGAAATAATCCTGATCCGAATGGGATGATTGAAAGCCCCTGCTAGCGGCCAATTGGCAGCCAGTGAGCAGGGGGCAGTATTGCATAAGTATTTGCGGTAATAACCAATCATATGATGCTCCTCATCTCCCAGAGGCTCACAAAATATTTCTGACTGCGCAACCCTTTCTCTGGTTTCAATCTATTTTCATATTATGGACTGCTAGATTATGAGTCAAGCGATAGTTTGCGCCTCCAATCGTACGTTAACTCCACTCGACTTCGGCTTTTCGCAGTTTCTCAAGTGTTCTAAACATTCCAATGTCTTCACATAGCGGAATATGTTCTATTTAAATACATATATATATATATATATATATATATATATATATATATATATATATACATGTATATATATATATATATATATATATATACTGTTTTGTTTGTAAAAAATATATCTATACCTATATCAATCATGATTATATATAGGTATAGATACACACACACACACACATATATATATATATATATATATATATATATATATATATATATATATATATATAGCAATGATAGAAACTTGCACTCGCTGGTACATTTCAACAATCTTTACTGATAGTGTAGTCAGTGACCCCTAGTGGGAATGGAACGTATTAAGGGCTGTGGCCTGGCAAGGATAGGAATGTAAAGAGAAGGCCGAGGCAGTGATCGCAGTCGCAGGGGGAGACAAGCAGCAGGCAGGAGCGGGTCCTCACGCGGTACCCGGACAGGTAGGTCAGGGGTACCGGGGCCGAGGACTGGCCCTGCTGGTGGTGTTGGGGGCACTATGTTGGGTCCAGGGTATGATGGGCCCAGGGTCCAGCAGCAAGGGCAAGTGCATGGTGCGGAGTGACTGGGAGTGCAGAGCAGGTGATTGTGATGCAAGCTGGGAGAGGAATTGGTGTGCAGGGCACGCAGCAGCAGGGACATTTGGTGTTTGGTGTGAGTCATGCTGGGCAAGTGTCTGGGGAGGCATACAAGAGAGGGCTTTTCCAGATAGAAGTGGGCATGATGTACAAGGTCCCAGTGCGAGTCCTAGGGTTCCTGTGGGGACCGGTATGGGTGTGAACATGGGGCCCCCAGGGCAGCTTGGGGGTCCACAAGAGCAGGTGGTGCAGCCAGCAGGGCAGCAAGCTATCCCACCAGTGCTGCTGCAGTTATTGCAGCCGCTATTGAATGCGTGGGGTACGCTAGGAGGGCAGGCAGCAAGCGGGGGTATGCAAGTTGCTGGAGGTGCGAATGTGGGCGGGGCAGTGTTACAAGTCCCTGGTACTCCCAACGTTTCTGCTGTTTTACAGATTCCAGTGGCAGGTTGTCGTGTGGAGGACTCCAGAACAGCCAGGTCCCTTTCGCTGGCCCAGGCGAATAGAGAAACAGCCGGGATTTCTGAGGTGGTACCCTCTACGTCAACTGGCGGTTCAGCCCCGCTGGGCAGAGCAGCTGGGACTTCTGGAGCACGTGAGATAACCACACTTACACTGGGGGAGGTGGTTCTGATACATCCTCAGATGCAGGGTCAGATAGTGATCAGTCTTTGGAATTGGAGGGAAAGGATAAGCTTAGGAGGTTCAGGATGCTGAGCAGGATAGCGTCTAGCCAGGGTACACAGGCAGGGAGACAGGCGGGGGCGCTTAGGCAGGGGGAGCAGGGAACCTCCCTAGTGCCATTGGGGGAGCAAGTATGCCTCCCTTAGGGCAGCGCAGGGCGTAAAGCGGCACTGTTCGGGATACTTCCGCGTGTCAGGTACACTGTCTCTATGGGCATCTGAAAGCTAAGACCGTGCAGCGAATACAGGGAGGCAAATTTGTTAATGTGTTTGAACTTTCAGTAGAGGCTCAGAGACAGAAGGAGAGGAGTAAAGATGGTTCGGGCCCAAAGAAGTTTAAGCGCTACTTGGAGAAGCACCCTGATCAGATGCAGACAGTCATTAAGTACATGGATACTATTGAATGGATCTGTAGGAGGTATAAGGAGGGGGCGTGGTGCGACTACGATGATAAGTATCATAGAAAAATGGTGGGCAACCCCCTTTTGAATATCGGTACCACTGATATGCACCTGTGGGCGAGACTGGGGACGGAGAGGTCTACCTCCCCCCCAGGCTCACCGGCTGGGGGGCAGAGGTCCTTTGCTAAGGTCCGGCGCAAGGGGCGTGAGTGTTGGAAGTTTCAGGACCGGCAGTGCGACAGGGGCACAGCGTGCTCCTTTCGTCATGTCTGCAAGTTGTGCGTTGGGGGTCACCCGGGTTGTGAGTATAAACGGCGGGACCTCGGGGCAGACAGAGGGCAGACTAAGGGAGGATCTGGGGCGAAGAGCGCCCACCCCGCTGAGGGTGGATGTTCTTGAGCTTTGGTTGCAGTTATACCCTGACCGCCAGGCAGCAAGGGTGCTGCTGGTGGGGTTGTGGGAGGGTTTTCGGATTCCCATCACGACTTAGGTGAGGGGGGGCAGCGACCCACCGCAATTTGAAGTCGGTTAAGGAGTATCCTGATGTGGTGAGGGAGAAGCTTATGAAGGAAGTGTGTCTCGGTAGAATGGTGGGCCCCTTTGCGGTGCTACCAATTGTTGATTTGGTGGTGTCTCCCTTGCGGGTGGTACCCAAGAAAGAGCCAGACAAGTTTCGGCTGATTCAGCTTCTTTCCTACCTGGGGCGTTGGTTAACGATGCCATTGATCCCAACCTGGCTTCATTGCACTACCAGTCGTTTGACCGGGCACTTGAGGTGGTTTTTCGGGCTGGAAAGGGGGCTGAATTGGCAAAAGTCAACATCGAGTCTGCATTTCAACTGCTGCCATTGCACCCCGTGTCTTTTTGGTTAATGGGGTGCAAACTGCTAGGGGAATATTTCATGGACAGATGTTTGCCCATGGGATGTTCTCTGTCGTGCGCATTGTTCGAGATGTTCAGTTCCTTCCTGCACTGGGCGGTGGTCACAGTGGCAGAGGATGAGGCGGTTGCGCATTATTTGGACGATTTCCTCCTGGTGGGGTCCCCAGGCTCGGGAAGTTGCGCCAGACTGATGGACGTTATGCAGCTCATGATGGCCACATTTGGGGTTCCACTTGCCGAGGATAAGACGCAGGGGCCATGTACGCACCTGGCGTATCTCAGCATAGAAATTGACACGGAGGCCACGCTGTGTCGCTTGCCGAGTGATAAGGTCCTCAAGCTCCTGGAAGCGGTTAGGTTGGCTGCTGCGGGAGAATGGTTGTGCATAAAAGAGCTGCAGTCATTATTGGGGATGTTGAACTTTGCTTGTAGGGTCATACCCATGGGTAGGGTTTTCAACAGGCAGATGGAGGCTTGCCTGGGGCAAGCAAGGACTGGTAAGGTCTGGATTTCCAGAGATATGGTGGAAGATCTGCAGGCCTGGGATAGGTTCCTGACAGACTTCAATGGGATCAGTTTAGGAAGTTAGTGCCAGAGGCTGTGGCAGTTGGGCTGACTTGTCCCCCTTCTCTCTGACAGCTGGTGGATCTGGGGGAGCCATTTTGTCATTAGTGGGGGCTGCGCTAGCCCCGGCAACTTGGGCGGCCTACGTGTCATACTGGAGAGCCTGGTATGAATTCTGCAGGAACCGGCAGGTTTCTGTACGGGATGTTGCTGGAGTGGTTAGCAGTGCTCAAAAGGCAGGGGGTGCGCAAAGCGGCTGTGCAGGCACGTTTGGCGGCCCTTACTTATTTTTATAAGCTCGCAGGTGGGCCTGACCTGGCAGGGTCATTTCTGGTGAAACAGATAGCGCGGGGTTGGGGTCGCACAGAGATTAGAGTTCCTGACTTCCGGGAACCTATCACTGGCGAGAGGCTAGAGCGGCTGTTGGCTGGACTGGTGGGGGTGTGCTCATCCCCTTATGAGGTTGTGCTGTTTAAGGCGGCATTTGTGCTGGCGTTTACGGGAGCATTGCGCGTGAGCGAGCTGGTAGCACCGGCAGCTAGGATTTCAGGTAAAGGTGTTCTGCTTCAGCACGTTAAGGTGTATGAGTCGGCAGTTCTACTGTTTGTTCCCCGGTCTAAAACAGACCAGGAGGGTAAGGGTGCTTGGATGACACTGGCTGGGAAAGGTCGTGGTGTAGCCTGTCCAGTACGGGTGTTGTCCGAGTTCTTAGGGGTGCATCCCGTAGGCGGAATACAATTATTGGTGCATGAGGATGGGTCATAGCTGTCGGTCTACCAGTTTAAGAAGGTGTTGAAAACAGTGGCAGGCAGTGTGGGCATTAAGCCAAATAGTATAGGGACGCATTCCTTTAGGATTGGCGCGGCCACGTCCGCAGCGGCAGAAGGGCAGTCAGCAGCTGACATTAAGCGGCTAGGCCGGTGGTGCTCCTACAGATATAGGCTGTACGTTAGGCCATTACAGCAATAGCTGCGGGGCGGGGCAAATTAAGGCTAGCAGGTTAATGTTCTGTTGTGGGCTCCTGCTACGGTTAAGTTTAGTAAGTTTATTGTTTGTTTCAGGTTCTGCAGCTGCTGTTCATGTTTGGATTGTGGGACATTCTTATGTCCATTGGGCGGCCAATTGGTCAGGCTGGAGGAAAGGCGATGTCACTAGGGCTGGGCCTAGGGTGCCTTTTACTCGCAGGTAGGCAGACCGAAAAATCATCCTAACCCCCTTGGATAACACCTCATGGGGCGGAGTCATCCAGGGACTCCGCCATATCCTGAATTATATTAGGCCGCTACCTCCCAAAGTAGGAGTTATGGATAGGGACTCATGCGTGCTGGCATATTTACATATGCTGTTGGTTACTAAGTAACCTGCTAGGGCGAGCATGCGCACTAGCTGTTTGAATTAATGCGACCTGCGGGTCTTCCTCCCAGCCTGGTGTTGTGTTTTTATTTCAAGGGAAAGAGGGGAGTAATAAAGTTGGTTAGGTGTGTGTCACTTTACTGTTATCCTGAAGTAGGTCATTCAGTCCTTATGTGACAAAGTAACGTTTCGGGGATAATATATCCCCTTCCACAGATATATATTTTTATATGAATATCTATTTATAAATACTTAGAACATATTCTTCTATGTGCAGAACATTGGAAAGTGAAATATTTACAGTAACTACACAGCTAAACACTTTATTAAATATGAATATTGCATAAATAAGTTTTTACATGTTTTCAGCTATTTGATTGTACTAACCAGGCCTGAAAATATGAATATTTCACTTTCCAATATTCTTCACATACAAGAATATGTTCTATTTATTCATAAATAAATATTTCTACATATATCTGCTGTTTACTTGTACAAAATATATCTATACCTATATCAATACATGATTTTATATATAGGTATAGATACACACACACACATATATATATATATATCCTATATAATAAAAGGCCAAGTGTGTTTGTCCGAAGCTGTCATGCGCAGTAGAGACTGCGCGGGAGGACAAACACACCTGGCCTTCCAACTGACCTGGCATTGTGTAGTGGAGTGGGCGTGGCTGGCAGGTGTGACGTGGGTGTGGCTGGGTGTGACGCGAGTGGGGCCGGGTGTGACACGGGGGGCCAGATCAATGCCAGGGCCGGCTGCCGAGGGATAGAGAGAGCAGAAGAGGGAGGATAGAGAGAGGGAGAGAGAGACAGCAAAAGAGAGAGCGGGAGAGAGACAGCAAAAGAGAGAGGGGGAGAGAGACAGCAAAAGAGGGGGGAGAGAGACAGCAAAAGAGAGGGAGGAGAGAGCGCAAAAAGAGAGGGGGGAGAGCGCAAAAGAGAGGGGGGAGAGTGACAGCAAAAGAGAGGGGGGGAGAGAGAGACAGCAAAAGAGAGGGGGGAGAGAGACAGCAAAAGAGAGGGGGAGAGAGCGCAAAAGAGAGGGGCGTGAGTGCGCAAAAGAGAGGGGGGAGAGTGACAGCAAAAGAGAGGGGGGAGAGAGAGACAGCAAAAGAGAGGGGGGAGAGAGACAGCAAAAAAAAGGGGGGAGAGAGCGCAAAAGAGAGGGGGGAGAGTGCGCAAAAGAGAGGGGGGAGAGTGCGCAAAAGAGAGGGGGGAGAGTGCGCAAAAGAGAGGGGGGAGAGAGAGAAAGCAAAAGAGAGGGGTGAGAGAGTGCAAAAGAGAGGGGGGAGAGAGCGCAAAAAGAGAGGGGGGAGAGCGCAAAAGAGAGGGGGGAGAAAGCGCAAAAGGGGGGGGGGGAGAGAGCGCAAAAAAGGGGGAGAGAGCGCAAAAGAGAGGGGGAGAGAGAGCAAAAGAGAGGGGGAGAGCGCAAAAGAGAGGGGGGAGAAAGCGCAAAAGAGGGGGGGAGAGAGCGCAAAAAAGGGGGAGAGAGCGCAAAAGAGAGGGGGAGAGAGAGCAAAAGAGAGGGGGAGAGCGCAAAAGAGAGGGGGGAGAGAGCGCAAAAGAGAGGGGGAAGAGAGCACAAAAGAGAGGGGGGAGAGAGCACAAAAGAGAGGGGGGATAGAGCACAAAAGAGAGGGGGAGAGCGCAAAAGAGAGGGGGGAAAGCACAAAAGAGAGGGGAGAGAATGCAAAAGAGAAGGGGAGAGAGGGCAAAAGAGAGGGGGAGAGAGCGCAAAAGAGAGGGGGAGAGAGAGCAAAAGAGAGGAGAGAGAGAGAAAACGAGAGGAGAGAGAGAGCAAACAACAGGAGAGCAAACGAGAGGGGGGAGAGAGAGAGAGCAAAAGAGAGGGAGAGAGACAGCAAAAGAGGGGGAGAGAGAGCAAAAGAGAGGGAGAGAGACAGCAAAAGAGGGGGAGAGGGGGCAAAAGAGAGGGGATAGAAAGAGAGCAAAAGAGAGGGGAGAGAGAGAGAGAAAAGAGAGGAAGAAGAGAGAGCAAAAGAGAGGGGAGAGAGAGAGAGAGCAAAAGAGAGGGGGAGAGAGAGAACAAAAGAGAGGGGGAGAGAGAGATTAAAAGAGAGGGCGGAGAGAGAGAGAGAGAGAGAGAGAGAGAGAGAGAGTAAAAGAGAGGGGGGAGAGAGAGTAAAAGAGAGGGGAGAGAGAGCAAATGAGAGGGGGAGAGAGAGAGAGTAAAAGGGAGGGGAGAGAGAGAGAGAGAGCAAAAGAGAGGGGGAGAGAGAGAGAGTAAAAGAGAGGGGGGGAGAGAGCAAAAGAGAAGGGGAGAGAGAGAGCAAAAGAGAGGGGAGAGAGAGAGAGTAAAAGGGAGGGGGAGAGAGAGAGAGTAAAAGAGAGGGGGAAAGAGAGAGAGTTAAAGAGAGGGGGGAGAGAGAGAGTAAAAGAGAGGGGGAGAGAGAGAGCAAATGAGAGGGTAGAAAGAGAGAGAAAAAGAGAGGGTAGAAAGAGAGAGCAAAAGAGAGAGGGGAGAAAGAGAGAGCAAAAGAGAGGGGGGATAGAGAGAGAGCAAGGGGTGGGACCGCTGTACTGCAAAAAATGGCTAGTTTACACTGGCTTTAGGACTAGTATATATATAATGGACTAGAAGAGAGAGAACACAAAGGCACAATACAGGGAAAGAAAATAAACTGAGTTGCAGGCCCCTTTACAAGAAAAAGGAATTCTAAGCTGCTATTTCTTCAAAAAAATTACATTCAGAAAAAAACTATTTCTGAAAATACTTTCTATGACATATGGGATAAAAAAGAGGACAATAGGATTTAAATAGCGCTATTTCTGTCTATAAAAAATAATAATAATAAAAATAATAATAATAATAAATATAATTAAAAAACCCACCAAAAACGAAACTTTTGCCTCGTAAGTAGAGATTTCAGAAGTTTCATTTTGGGAGGTTTTTCTAACACTAATTAAAGTACTCAAGTATACTGTGTATAATCTGTGTACATAGAACATTCGCCCATCATCTTTTATTTTGATATATTGGGCATTACTAAACAGTAAATATATACACCTACTGCTTATAGCATCAGCAAGTGACATTTAATTTTTTTGGTGTACACATATTTATGTTTAATTGCATGTATATTATCTATACTATAATTGCGTTTGTAATGTCCGTCACCGAAGGTGGATTCTTTCACCACCCTGCCATTTTCGGAATCCACCGGGATACAGCAAAGGCAAACGGAGCATTTTAAAAGCAAAAACTAACCGCCCGCATCAAGTATTAAAAATAAAAACTAACCGGCCGCATCAAGTATTTAAAAAAAAAACAACTAACCACCCGCATCAAGTATTGAAGAAAAAAAAAAACACGCCCGCACAAAATATAACAAAAAAAACAACCTCCTACACAAAGTATTAACACGTACACAGCAAACCCCCACATTGCTAAATAATAAAGTAATTAACCTTTTAATCACTTAACCGTCAACCACCCACATCTGAATACACCTAATTACCCTATTAACCTCTAAACCGCAAAACCCCCACATCGCAATAAAACTTATTATCCTATTAACTCCTAAACCGCAAAACCCCTACATCGCAATAAACCTATTTATCCTATTAAGCCCTAAACCGCAAAACTCCCACACTTTAGCAATACAAGAGTTAAAGGCATGTATATTTATGTATATATCTCTATGTTAAAGTCCTTTGCTGTCCTTTTTTTAACCCCTAAGACCTGTTATGTGAACTTTTTAGTAAAGCGTAACAGTTGGCCAGAGCTCTGAAGTCGTGCTAACCAGGCGTGCGGTAAATTCAACTGCACTTGAGTGAATGCGTTTTAATATGTGCACATCTTCCGACATGAGCAAAGAGCCATGATAAACCACTTATCACTTGCAGACAATAGTTAGCATGCCATTAATAATCTAGCCCTATATTTGCAAATACAAAAAAAGTAATGCAACAGATTTTTCATAACTGATTTTGCCTGCTTTTCCTGTAAGTTTCAGCTATACATTGTGCTTCCTTTATCTAGATGAGTAAATAGCCTTCAGGCTCTTGAGATCCAGGTCTTAAGACTGCTACCTCTGATGGTTAATCCAACTATTCTGACTGGGGTGACTGACAACCCCTGCTTTCACATTGATTTGCAAGAGCAGAGGATGGCATTTCATTAGCAATGCTGCCCACTCATTGCAAACACCAGTTGACAGGTTCCCTGGTTGGGAAACTTGTCTGCCCACACAATGACAAATGGAACCTATTATGCTTACGTTCTTATACTGAATGTTCTTAATTTTTCTGCAGGTCTTATATAATTTAATATAACATTATTTTTATATTATTTTTAACAATAAATAACATTTAAACACATTTCAGCATAAACAGAGAATTAATTATCGAATACCTTTAAACAATAACACATCTCACAACATTTAAAATATCAATGGCTTGCCTACATACTGAACCTCAGTCATGTGTTTATCGTGAGTTTAAATATTTTTAATCATTCTGAAATATTTCCTATTATTGTTGCATGATAGATAAAAGAAAACTGTTGGGAAACATTTATTTTTTTGTATTGTTTTGGTAAATCTTTTGTGAATGTGGAGCATTTAGCTGTTGATTTCTGATCACTTCAGAGATGAATGATGGTAAAGGGTAAACAATTTGAGCTGACAATCAGTGATATGTTCATACAGTTAGTGTGAGCTGGATAATAACTTGCAGAGTTTTAAGAATTAAATAGGCTAGTAATTGATAGAGAAAAAGGGGGATAAAATATTTATGTTTGATTAAAATATATTTGTCAGTGCTGCTAGCTTACATATCTGAAATGTTTTTTTTCTCCAAATTATGCTGATAATTTAGAAAACGTAACAAAATAAAATGTATATTTTCTAAATAAATAAATAAAAATGCAAAAATGTTCTGCTTGTATATATAATACTTCCTAATTATTTCTCTCCATGTTTCATAACAAGTATTTCCAATCAGAAATTATTGGCTAAATGTAAAAGTGTGTCATTAAAAAGTTTTACTAACGAAAAATAAAATAAAATGAACTCAATATTTTTTTTTTCTTAAAAGAAATGGAAGATCAAAACCTTTAAGGAAAGTTTGAAAATATTTTGAATTTATTAGAAACCACCAAATTATATGAAATGTTATTTAAACCAGTTTTTAAACTGTGATGTTTTATGAGGGTATCACTAAGATTTTAAATACTATAAATGAGAGGGCGCTAAATCTAAGGTAACTTGACACACCTAATCAGTGACAAATAATACATACAAATATTGATAGAAAATATATTTTACTCAGTGTAATAAATGGCTTTAAAGGGACGTCTCCCTAATTAAAGGTACATTGCATCAACATAAAAAATAATAACAATTTAAAATAACAATATTACAATTGTTATGTGAGGAAATATTGTAAAAATCTTAAGGAATACCACCCTGGTATAAAAAAGATTGCGCAAAAAATATATAATAAAAACAAGGGTTTAAGACTTCAGAACAATATTAGACAGATAGATCTTTTTCTCTGTTCATCAAGTGAATCTCCAGCATATATTGTCCCTTTCAGAGTCAGTCCGATAGAACTTTGCTTATAATGTTATAAGTGTAACTTTCACTCTGCGGCTATAACACAAAATAGTATTTCAATTGATGTATGCATGTGACATTATCCGTTTTGGTACAACAGATTGCTTTGTTGTATATATACTTTATATCCGTATATCACCTTTGATTTTAAACGAATATGTAACTGTGACTCACATAGTGTTGCAGCAGCTCCGATCAGATTGCTACTGGTGTCGGTCTGATTTCCTTCAGTTCAGGAGAAGAAAACACGCCGCTCTCTGCGTGTATATGACTTGCCGAACTTAAGCTCTCGGCCTCTGTTAAAAAGACTCACCGCTCCGTGCGTGTGGATGTCCTGCTGGATCCCGGCTAACAGCCCCTGGCATGTGAGACACGCCGCTTCCTGCGTGTGTATGATCAGCTGTGTCCTGGCTCAGGTAAAGCAAATGATTGAGCGAACACCCGCTCTTAGCGTAATACACGCGCGGGCCAATACTAGGTACCTATTGAAGTGGGTTCTTGGCAGGCGAGCCAGGAAGAAGGAAGAAGTTGCTCGCCTGCCAAGAACCCACTTCACTTTATAGTATTTATTTGGTTGTATTTACTATCTTGGGGAGATAGTTGGAGAGTGGCTCAGGTAATCTGTCCTGGATTATAGCGCTGTATATTTTGTGTTTTCCTGGCCACTAAAATTTTAAAACATGTAACACTGTAAAGTACATTAGTTTTAAATAAAAACATTGATTTTTAAAAAGGTACCTACGGGTAGGGTTACCATGTTTTCTGGAAAAAAATACCAGCTTGACTTATTAGTATAAAATTGCAGAAATAATTATACAGCATAAAGCTGGAACTAAAGCTGCTGATACCAAGTTTAAGTGATTATTTGTTTACAATTAGATTGCAATACACTTAGAATAACTTTGACCATGATAGCAAAATTCGATCCCATAAGGAAAGACATTCTGTAATAGTGATATGATGTATTTCTAAATGCCTATGACAATAAGTCATGACCCAGTCTAGTAGATTCCATAAAAATATTAAGCAAACAGCAAGTATTATCTGGACCTTCCCTATTATAAGTGAAAATAACTTGATCGGGATGAACTATATATGGCAACATGGGGACCAAAATTCAAGCCAGAATTTTCAAATACATTTTTATATACTTATTGATTAATGAGATGTGTCAGTAGCACTCACATAGGGTGGGTTTTTACCAGGTTTAGGGATGGTTATTTTGGATAATTCTAAGAGGTCACTATCAAAGGTACCCTTCTCATTGGTTCCTGAAATACTCGTAACAAGAGGGGGGGATAATTCAAAACAAAAAAGTTTTATAAATTAGAGCAGAATAGTCATCAGGTCCGGGGCTTTATTAGGTTTTAGATTCTTAATGACTGATATAAGCTCATTAATCAAAATGGGTGAGGTAAGAGACTCTCTCTGTTCTTCAGTAAGATATGGTAGTTTAAGTGTATGCAAAACATTTTGGATATCTATTTTGGAGGTAAGTGCGGGAAACCCATTGCTTTCTAAATTATATAAAGACTTATAATAATTGGCAAATCATTCTCCAATGAGTTTTGAGGTGTGTAGATGTTGACCATTGTGTTTAAGTAATTGAATTCTTGCCACCCCAATTCTACATCTAAATTTGTTCACCAACATAAGGCCACATTACAAGTGGAATGGAATTTAAAACTCCTGCTCGAGCACTAACTCCACTAGAAGTAAGCTTTTGGCACACATTGGGTAGCACTCTTATTGCAAGACATGCGTAAAAAAGACATGCGTAAAAAAGACGAAATTCGAATATTACACACAATTTAACGTATTCCCCTATAGTTGTCAATAGAGTAAAAAATTTGGGAAAAAACTTTAACACAATACTCGCTCGCAAACCCGATCGCACATTCTCAAGTGCCCTAACCTGACATGAAAATATGAATATTTCACATTCCAATGTTTTTCACATAGACGCATATGTTCTATTTATTCATAAATACATATTTCTACATATATCTGATGGTATTTTGGTACTATATATATATATATATATATATATATATACATACAGATACAGATATAGGAATGTCTATTTATAAATACATAGAACATATTCTGTCATGTGCAGAACATTGGAATGTAAAATATTTACATTAAATACACAGTATAACACTTTATTAAATATTGCATAAATATGCTTTTACATGGTTTTAGCTACTTGACTGCAAATGACTCAAATGCACATATATATATATATATATATATATATATATATATATATACAGTATATATATATATATATATATATATATATATATATATTTATATATATATATATATATATACAGAATAGAAGACAGCACTCTCTGGTCTTGTATAATGCAATAAATGCTTTTAATAAATAGCAATGTTTCGGGGACAGCTCTCCTTCATCAGACCAACATAGAATAGTGAACATCAAACATATATACCCTGTGAGACCCTCCCCCTGTGTACAAAAAAACACTGATACAACAGTACACTAATAAAAGTACAGAATACAAAGTAGCAAAGAAAACAAAAAACGATATAAACAGTCTATAGCAGAATATGGAACAATGATCACAAATACAGAACACAGTAGTATGTGGGTAGTAACAGAAATGCATAATATGTGTGATATCCCATAATAGGACTGATATCCCATAGTAGGAACCATTACCCCAGTCTAAATCAACCAAGAATAAATACAAATATGATTACAAAAACTAATAACTACTCAGACTACAATGGCTACCTACAGCAAATCCACAGCAATCCACTTAGGAGCACCTAAACAGGCTAAGAACTATGCAGGGATGTGGGCAGAGTAGATCGCCGCAATCATCGAACAGTATTGGTCTACTGGCCGGGAACAAACACCAGTGCATGCGCGCCACCTAAGACTAGCTACAAGTGAGGGAAAGGTGATAAATGTGCAATAGCCAACTAGTGCGGCATGGGAACTGGCTCCTTATTTGAGGGAAGGGACGCGCCTCATTAATGTCAAAGTAAAACGTAAAAACGGTGAAGAGCAGCAGTGAGAAACAGGGGACGACATAGACAATAAGGAGATATATAAACGCCAAAGGAAAACGGACCGAGTCAGCCCAAAATAGCCAACAGATATATATAAACAGATATATATAAACAGCCCCCGGTAATACAAAGGATGGGAGGGATAAATCTCTAGGACAAAGTCAGACATATGCAGCACACTGGGAGACAGGGACTGGGAACATCAAAGTAAATAAAGACAAATACAAAAATAAATAAAAGTACAAACAGGAAGAATATGGCAAACAGACTGAGTCAAATACCAACCGGGCACTATCATATGTTACCAAAAGGGGCACCAAAATGCAAACAGATCGACGGTCAAACAGTAATGCATAAAAATAATAAATAAAAAATAATAAATAAAGACAAAAACTATACAAAAACTATACAAAATATATCTCAAGTGCACCCTAAAGGTAGTCACCAATCAGGCGGACAGACAATCAACTGCAAGATATAGAATAAAGCATATGGCCAACAGGAGGTACACAGTGCAAGAGCTGGGAAAGCAATATAGTAATAGAAGAAGAGAAACAGTATGATAACTGGGACCGCAATATTATACTGCCCATAGGGATCAAATGGAAACTAGGACACACAATATATAGCAAGACAACAGTGTAAAGTATCAATAGTCCAAACAGAGGGTGACTAAGGCCAACTGTTGTGGTCAATGGCAAATACCTGTCCATTTACAGCAGAATCAGATGTCAGGTCCAATAGGAGAAATAGGTAATTTAGAGAAAGCAATGCCAGTCAATGCCCATATTTAATTCCTTGGGGTGGATCGTATCCAATTTGTAAATCCATTCTGCTTCTCTTTGAAGTAATTGTTTCTCTCTGTCACCACCTCTTCTTAGAGGGGGTATGTGGTTGATAAGCATAAACCTAAGGTCTTTCACAGTGTGACCATGTTCCAAAAAGTGTCTCGCGACCGGTTTGTCACTCTTGCCCTTATCTATAGCCATCCGTATGGCACATCTGTGATTGGCCATGCACTTCTTTATATCATTGGAGGTTTTGCCGATGTAGAACAGACCACAAATACAACTAAGCATGTAGATAACACTCTTTTGGGGTATAAACGTAATGATATGGCCCAATCAAGACGTGTTGACTGTAGGGAGAAGCTAATTTCATCACTCCCTATAGTCTTGAATTCCATAAAATCTGTAGCCTAATCAGGGAATGCCTACCTATCCTTACCACTGATCCCACCCTAGAGAAAGTGGCGACCAACGGTTGTAAATTCGTGGCAAAGAAAGCAAAAACCATAGGTAACATGGTGGCTCCTTCTTACTTGCCTTAGTATAATACACGTACCTGGTTGCCACACAGAATAGGATTTATAAGTGTAAATCTAAAATTTGTAAGACATGCAACTATGTCACAGAGGGTGAGTCTTTCACTTCTTCAGTTTCCAATATAAACTATCAAATTGGATAAGCATGTAACTATGTCACATAGGGTGAGTCTTTCACTTCTTCAGTTTCCAATATAAACTATCAAATTGGACACAATTTAAATTGTAACTCAAAATATTTAATTTTCCTCTTGACATGCAGAGGGTGCCAGATTCAATATGTGGGGAAAACTAAGAGAATGCTCAGAGATAGAATACTTGAAAACATCAGAGGTATTGATAACCCTGATGTCTTCACCCCAGTAGCTAAGCATTTTAAAAACATGCATGCAGCAGATTCATCTCTGGCATCTTTCCAAGCAATAAATCATATCCCTAGACATAAGAGGGGAGGTGACAGAGAGTATAAATTGAGTTACAAGGAAGAACAGTGGATATTTACTCTGCGCGCCAGACACCGTCTAGGCATAAATATGGAAACGGATGTTAACCTGTTTATTTAATCTGTATATATCTGCATGATCTCCTTTACCCCTTAGCGTTAATGACATATATGTTGTTGTAATTTACGCTCTAATTTTGATTATTATTATGCTAATTTTCAGAGTCAGCCTGTTTGACATATGACTGTGTGTATATAATTAATCAGTGTAGACAGGAAGTTGCTAAAGTCACATGTATGTTAAGATGTAGTATGTACCTTTAAAAGGTGAAACCAGTATGTGCAGTCTATAGCAGTGAACAAGTGTGGAGGCCCCACATGAAACATGTCTGCCGTTCTCTGCACTATTGGATATTCCTTCCTGATCGTGTGAGCCTTGTGCTCTCATTCTGTTTTTATGCTGCACTTGCTACAAATTAATAACATTTTTCTATTTTTTTATACTGATACTTTGTTTCTTGTGAAAAGGAGTTGCTACAGATTTTTCCTTTCCATGTAGATAACATACTTTGTGTTACAGGTCAGATGGTGTTTGATCGGGAAACGTTGGTTGTTATGTGGGTGTCTGAAGTGACTCCCCTGCAGCATAGAATTGCATGTGATGCAACTGTCAGGGTTTGTGTGATGCTGCTCATTTCCTGCACTTCCTTTTATGGCCAGACTGGTGTACATCATCAGTGTGAGACAGGATGCAGTCTCAGAATTGTGATGTCATCACTTTTTATTTAAAGGGCCTCTGTTCAGTATGCTTTGCCCTTGCGTTGTCTCTGACCTGTTTGTGAGAGCTCCCATGTATTACCTGGCTGTCTGATGTCCCTCCTGGTTCCTGATCCCTGGCTTGTTCCTGACTCTGCTGTTCTCCTTGTTCCTGATTCCGGCTCGTCTGACTACTCACTTTGGCTCCTGACTCGGCTTGTCTGACTATTCACTTTGGCTCCTGACTAGGCTCGTCTGACTACCAGCTCTGGTTTTGATTCCTAGCTTGTTATTTGTTTTGTGGACTTTTTATTATTTTTAGCTATTAATAAAGGTGTGATTATTTTTGAACTTCTCGTCTCAGTCTGATTCCTTGCACCCTGAAAGCAACTAGGGCATTTGTATGAGCCCAATCTGGTGGATGTAGTTCTAGTTACCTGACTGTAGCTTTTAACAGGGTCAGTGATCATCAGTGTATATCTGAGATTTGTACCCCATTTGAAACCAATTATTGGTGGCCCATGTTCCTTGTAAGTTAGTGTCTCATCAGTACTGACAATATCCCAGTGATTCCTGAGGGTCACTCCCAAGGACCTGGTTTTAGGTGTGTATGTGGTGATAAAGTTAGCCCTTTGTGGACATGTGTCTGGCATGTCTTTGGCAGGTATGTTAGGCCTCACGCTGTTAGTAACAGCCACTCTTGAATTTGTTATAATTTCTCTGTCATAACCCCTTGCAATGAATCTCTGTTCCATTTCATCTAATTGGTGTTTGCAACGTTCTACTGATGTATTGTTTCATACTACCCGAAGCATTTGTGCCCTCGGTTTAGCCTTGATGAGTGACCGTGGATGGCAACTTGAGGCATGGAGTTGCAGTCTGTTTCTTTCTTAAAGAGAGTAGTGCAAAAAGTGGTCCCATCCTTGAATATCCTGAGGTCCAGGAAGTCAACCTGCTGGGTGCTGGATGTAACTTTAAGTTTAACCGGTGTAGTTTTAGCATTCAGGTTACTTATCCATTCGTTCAGTGTGTCCTCAGTGCCTCTCCAAATCACTAAGATGTCGTCGATGTAGTGCTTGTAATGGAGGACATTACTGTGTTCATACACTTTAAACACATTCTCCTCAATGTACTCCATGAATAAATTAGCAAAGGCCGGTGCCATATTTGAGCCCATGGCGGTGCCAGTCAATTGAAGGGAAAATCCCTTTTAAAACTTAAAATAATTAAGATTGAGGCAAAGAGTCAGAAGTTCCAGGATGAATTCAGGAGGTGGGTCAATGTAGGGGTACTTGTTCAAGCATCATGCCACAATGTCAATGCCCATCTCATGTGGGATAATGGTATACAGGCTAGTAACATCCATACTAGCCAGGATGTCACCTAGTCTAATCCCTTTGATCTGTGAAAGAATCTCAATCATAGCTAGAGAGTCACAGAGGTAGGAATGCATGTTCAGTTCAACACAAATGGTTGCAGTAAGGAAACAATGTAAGTTGCTAACGGTTGGAGTAGCGACCCCCTAGCCGACACAATAGGGCAACCTGGGGGAGAAGTAAGTTGTTTATGGATCTTGGGCAAAGTGTATATGATGGGTCTGACTGGATACTGCACTATCAACCAGTCTTTAAGTCTCATGTCAATCCAATTGTTTTGTAGAGCATGTTCAATGACCTTGTCAATCCGTGCTTTGTAGGTGATAGTGGGATCACAGGGTAAAGCCTTGTAGGTAAGAGAGTCCGCCAGTTGTGAGTTGATCTCTTTCTTGTAATCAGAATAGTCCTGTATCACAATGGCACCGCCTTTGTCTGCCGGGTGTATGACAATAGTGGCATCATCTCTCAGGGATCGTATAGCTGCCCAATCCTCAGAGGTCATGTTGTTCTTATACTTTGGGACACTAGTGTCACTGGTCTACTGTTGTAGAATCCTAGTGAATGTCCGTATGCTAGGATTGATGGTAGGGGGGTCAAAAGTACTGGGTTTCTTGAATAAATGTCTTCTCTCCTCCAATACCTTCCCCTGAAAAAAATCACCTAGTTTCAATTGCCTCTGAAATTTAATTGTGTCTATAAAGGTGTTAAAGTCATTGGGAAGGGGGGTGGTAGGGACAAAAGAAAGACCCTTATTGAGGACCTTCCATTCCTGGTCACTCAGAGAATGCTGGCTAAGGTTCCCTACTACATCCTCCTCCATCTGGGCTGGAATGGGGGTCTTCTTCCAAACACCCCCCCCCCTCCGGGTGTGTGGTCTGCGCCTCTCCCTCTTGCAGCTGACTGGGTAGTAATGCCTAAAAAAGGCTGTGATGTGATGGAAGCTTGGGGTGCCTGTCCCTGAATATCAGTGCAGTCAGTATCTGACCCAGAGCTGGTATCGACTTTATTGAGATGTCGGTTAGTGTAGAACCTCTGTCGCCTCTGGCGTCTAGGTTGGTAATAACCTCTGTCCTCTGGGCCTAAAGTCCACCTGTACAGTTTTTTCTCTCTGTAGTCGTCAGTTACATACCCCAGTTTTTTGTTTTTAAATGCAACCAGAGCATTATTGTAGTCCTTCAGTTGTGTGGAAATCTTCTCAGTCCAGTTTTCAATGTTGTCCTTTAATAGAATAACACCCTTTACCTCCTTTATTAGTGCACTATCTGCCTTGACTTTCTGTAATAAGCTCCTCACCAACTCCACAACCAGTAGTATGAGGTCAAAGGAACATTTGTTCAGTACAGCACACCAGTGTTTGCAGAACTCGGGATTAGTCCTACCAATGGTGGGCACATTGGTTATGCGAAACCCCCTTGGGATTAGTTTCTAATTCTCCAATTTCGAGGTGTGTAGATTTTGACCATTGTGTTTAAGTAATTTAATTCTTGCCACCCCAATTCTACATCTAAATTTGTTTGGTATTTAAAGCTCCTGTTCGAGCACTTACTCCACTAGAAGTAAGCTTTTTGCACACTTTGGGTAGCACACTTATTGCAAGTAAAACATTTTGCTTGCACGCTAACCCGACGTGCGTAAAAAGACGAAATTCAAATATTACGCACAATTTAACATTTTCCCCTATAGTAGTCAATAGAGTAAACAATTTGGGGAAAAACTTTAACACAATACTCGCTCACAAACCCGATCGCACTTTCTCAAGTGCCCTAACCTGACATGAAAATATGAATATTTCACATTCTAATATTTTTCACATAGATGAATATGTTCTATTTATTCATAAATACATATTTCTACATATATCTGATGGTATTTTGGTACAATTCATATCTATACCTATATATATATATATATATATATATATATATATATATATATATATATATATATATATATATATACAGTATACAGATACATATATAGATATAGATAGGAATGTCTATTTATAAATACATAGAACATATTCTGTCATGTGTAGAACATTGTAATGTAAAATATTTACATTAAATACACAGTATAACACTTTATTAAATATGAATATTGCATAAATTATGCTTTTACATAGTTTTAGCTACTTGACTGCAAATGACTCAAATGCACACACACACACACACACACACATATATATATATATATATATATATATATATTATATATATATAAATATACATATATATGTGTGTACTTATGCATTGATGTGTTTAAATGTGTATATATGCCTGTAAATACATATATACACATATAAATACATAAATACATATGTACACACATATATATATATATATATATATATATATATATATATATATATATATATATATATATATATATATATATATACATATAGTCTTGGCTTTTCAGTCTTCAGTTAAATATTGTTAGGATGGTCTCCTAGGATATAAAACTTCATTTTTATTCGTTTTTTTTTTTTAACCTTTTGCATTTGGAGTTCACCACTATTTTTCTGCAATATGCATTGATCTTCTACCCTGGGAGACCTAACAGGAGTAGTCAGCTGGAGACTATAATATTATATCTTTTGATATTTGCCTTTCTGCACCATCGGGTGCTTTCTCTTTTTATCTTTTTAAGGGAAAAGAACTACATCCCCCTACTTGTTTTACATCCTGGGACTGGGAGACCACCTACTTTGATTGCACTACTTGACAGTGCAATCTTTTTGTGAGTATCCATTTGTTTATTTTTTATTTCCCTGAGAACCAAGATTTCTGCACCATGAGGCCCTCTCCTTTGTTTTATTTATAGATCAACTTCAGCAAGCCCAATCCGCCAGAAGAGGAGCAGACTTGTGGACTTTTATATTTATACCGTTACCTTATTATTATTATCATTATTCCTTTGACTCTTTTAACCATAGACCCTTGTCACATTGTTTATTTTATTTTTATTTAATATAATTTCACTTCATATCTTATGCATATTTTATAAATTTTTTATAATGTATGAATTAGACCATCATAGTATGGTGCCCTCTACTTTTCTTCTCGCTTCTGAGAAGATTTGTTATCCTTGAACTGTACTTTGTAATGTATTTTGATGTGTTTTGTGACCCTTTTTTGGTTTCGATAAACAGTTAACTAGAGCTTTGAAAATATGGTATTCTTTCTAGCATAAATCAAAATTGCGCTCAGGTGTTCGCATTTACTTTTAACTTGTAATACAAGAGCTAAACCCAACGCACACAAACACCCGCGATAATAAAAGGTTTGACTTTAATGGTTGTGTTGCAGTCTACGCAGCTGCAAATCTCTAAGATGAGATCAAATTCTTTCAATATGGTCACGTAGCAAAGGTGATGTGGCTGTTTAGTTTGTCCTCTCCAGCTTGCACAGTTTGTAGTGAGTTTGGGATAGAATGAGACCTAGTGAACTCTTAATTAAAGCCTGTTTTTTAATTCTGAAGCCTCTAATATTTGCCTTAAGGGCCCCACATAGAGTAATGTCTGAAACTGTATTTTTATAATTTATTGTCAAGAACTCAAGAATATCAGAGCACAATTCTTCTCTAAAAATGAGGCTAAGGGGTAGATTTATTAAGAAGCGGATGCTGCAATCTACCCCCGAAGTTTCCCGCTTGCCGGAAACAGAAGTCTGAGGTGGCAGACTGAAATCATCCCGATACAATCGGGATGATTTACACTCCCGGCTAGTGGTTGATTGGCCGTGAATGTGCAGGGGGCTTCATTGCACAAGCATTTCACCAGAAATGCTTGTGCAATGTTAAATGCTGACAGCGTATGCTGTCAGCATTTAACGATGTTGGGCGGACATGATTCACTACAGCCATTTGTTAAATTGGCCCCTAAGTATTTAAATGTTTCTTAGCTAATCTCACCTGATCTAGACAATTCACAGGGAAAGACAGAACCTCTCTTCAATTTGTGAGGCACGGAAAAGGGGATTAGCCAGATCCCAATATCATTGTAAAATTCAAAAGGATTTCCATGAGATGACTAAGAACCAATTGCTGGTTTGAAACGTTCTTGCTGTATTATGGACCCTGTATAAGTGAATAAAGGTTTTTTACTTATCATTTGGAGTCCGGAAATCTTTTTGAATCTCCCCTGATCTAGAACATGCCCATGACAAAAGAAATAGTATAATCTAGTATATACGTTATGTGGATATGAATAATGAGTGAAATCCTATTCTGAGTTATAAGATCACCATATATCATAGTAATTATATGGTATCATAAATGAGTTGAATAGCAAGGCCAAAATCTCTATCTGCTTGTCCTTACCAGCTGAAGAGGAAGCCCGCTTATCTTTATTACTAAGCCATACCATGTTAATGCCACCTCAAAAATTGTTCAGCTTTGTTGAATTTTTTCAACTAAGGAAAAAAAATGTTTAAGACATCCAGGTTGTTTACAATTAGGTACATATATAGAGCCTAATGTTTAAAGGACATGGTATAATTTACAAATTAAAATAAGGTATCTCACTTGAGGGTCCTTCTCTACATGTACAAACTGAAACGCTCTCTGCCTACTAATCAGATTCGCAGTTCCTCTAGCTTTCTTCAATAGGTAGGGGATTCCACCACTGTGTAATGGGAACATCTAAATATATAATCTAAATCTAATCTAAAAATATAATCTATCTTTCAATGGGTCTCTTGTAAGGAGACCACATCAGGGTTATTTCTAAGCAGAGAGTTTATAAGTTATCCCCTCTTAGCTGGAGTATTAAGACCAAGAACATTAAGGGGCCCATTTATCAAATGTCTGTCAGGCCTGATCCGACAGTGCGGATCATGTCCGTACTTGATCAGGTTGTATTGTGGCGATTCCTGTCCGCATGCTCAGAGCAGGAGGACAGGGTTATGGAGCAGCGGTCTTTAGACCACTACTTCATAACTGTTTTTTCTGGCAAATCTGAAGACTCGCCAGAAACACGCCCCTTCAAGCTCAATTCGGAGCTTGATAAATGGGCCAACCTTGTGTCAAAAAGTTAAGCGTAGCCATTTAAAACAGCCAAAGGGTTGGGAAATACCTGTGGGCCAGGAGAAAGTGGTGGAAGGGGTTTAAAAGAAAAGAATGAAAGAAAGAAGAAGTAAATTGCAGCAAAAATAGTCCTCAGAATTTGAATACTGCCAACATGGGTGAGCATGAACAGGAAATAATATATGCTACTTAATAATTAACTGCTTAAAATAATTTTAAAGAAAATGTAAGTATTCAACTAACAATTAAATGTACCAAGATAGTGTACATAGGTTGAGGGTAAAATATATATACATATATATATATATATATATATATATATATATATATATATATATATATATACCTATGCACAAACAGCAATAGCACTTTAACAACAATAACTTATCTTGCATTTATACATTCAAACATATAAAGATGCAATACCTGACCTTTTTCACACACCTTGATAAAATAGGGTGGTTAAACCTGTAAGGAAAGATAACAAGAAAACAGACAAATATGAAGAAGCTGACAACCAGCCATTTCCCAGGCCATCAGTAGGAGGGATAATTTGGTTTGATGAGGCAGCTTTGCTGAATCTCTTAGCACTTAAAATTTTGGGACCTATTTGGGTTCCGATACTCGCACTTTAGGATCCACAATAACCTGGGGACAGGAATCCACTACTTGCAGGCCCAACAAATTCAAAAGAGAGACTCATTGTGAGACAGAAAAAATAACAGTCTGATTATCTTTAGTTATCAAAGGTTTCACAGGAAAGCCCCATCTATATTTCAAATTAACAAAGGGTTCTTTTTATTCATAAATATGATTTTCTCAATTGCATAGTGTGAATGGATAAATAAGGAAACAGCTGAATTCCAGCAAAGTGTCCTTTAAGAGAAGGCTTCCAAAATGCAGCTTATTTTTTATGCAAAGCTTTGAAAACCGACTATATGGTCCATGTTTTTTTCAGGAGCAGATGCTTTAGATTGTAATGTCCTATGGACTTTCTCAATAATATGTTCATTAGACTTGTGAAGCCAAGAAAATTTTACTTCAGATGAAATTTTTCTACCAAATATTTGGGGAAATTAATTTCCCAGAATATTAGTTGGCTTCACTATTAGGTATATATTTAGCTTATAACAAAATGAATACTACATTTTAGCTAAACATTTATATTAGTTTTTGTTAAACCAAATGTAAATGTTCAAAGCTACAGGTTTAAAGCTCTAGAATACTTACCTTAAAGCCACTCTGGAGATCAGGCTAACCCAATCCTCTTCTTACAAGAGTCCCGGCTCCTCTAACAGCAGGCTTAATGCTCTCGGTTCCCAGGACCTGCTGTAACTTTAGTGCAGGTCCTGGAAGCAAAGCTCGCTAAGCCTCCTGTAGGAGCAGCCAGGGCTCTGGCAAGAAGAGGATAGGGTTAGCGTGCTCTCCAAAGCGCATTAAGGTATGTATTAACTATCAGTATTTTTTTAATTTTCAGCAATTTCCTTTGGTGCATTCATTAAAATGAAACGAATATCCAATTTTTATCCCAAATGTGCATTCATGACAAAATGAACACACATCTCTAGTGTTACTACTTGCTATTACTTGGCCAATCAGCTCCTTAAAAAGGACAAACAATAAGTCCTGAAGGTCAGTAATTGGAATAGATTCCAAAATGCCTCAGAAGTGGATGCTAATCCTTCGAGAACTATCCTTTAGATCTGCAAGCTTGAGTTCCATTTGACTTATTTGGTCTGCAAAGGTTTGTGAATATGATAGAAAATTAGTATGGTCAAGAGCCAAGCCATCTTGTTTGCGTTCAAATGTATCAACTCTTTAAACAATCTCAGCTATATTTTTTCATAATTCAGCAGAATTTCACTGTATGGACTGAGTTAATTGATCATTTTGAGCAGCTAGCATCTCTTGCATGACATCTTTGGTAATAAAGTGTTGAGGTTGAGAACAAGAATGATCGCTGAAGTTGGATTCTTCATCTGGCGATTCAGGGTCACTAAGTACTACAGTTCTCTAAATAGTGTTATATATTTTTGGTTTATTACAGGAAGTATAAGGCATTATAATAGACTCTAGTAGCAAAGATATTGGAGGAAAGAAATATTCAGGTTCAGATATCTATTGTAGAAGAATGGGCCCAAATCTACAGATTCACAGTAATGGTGGCCAGATGTAGTCAGAAGTATCTGTTAAGCAGTGTTTCTTTCATATGTCTACCCACTATTAACTCATATTTAATACTCGCTGATATTTTGCATTATAAACATAGCAAATTAGTAGCCAAATTATGCAAATGGTGCAGCTATGATCCGACAGCAGCACTGGTTAGTGTCAGCAAGGATTGACTCAACTCAAAGTCTCAGCAGAAAAAAAACGTAACAGTTGGTCGGTAGTTAAACAACCCTCGGGAAACTGCAATAGGAAGCTGCAGCTCTATGATGGGATGACAAACCACACTAGTCTTCAGATGTTAGCAGGAAAACTCCTGAGATTTACAGCTACAAAATTGGAATAAAAATAATGAAATTGCTCAATTTTGTAAGATAAAGTCAAAGAGTTCTCAAAAAGACTACCACTCGCTTCATCAGCTAGTTCCGCCCCTTCCACGTTTCACTTTTATTATTCAGATAGATACTTTGTGAACAACTTTACAATTGAGTTTTATTAATAAATTTGCAATCTTCTGAATAGGGAGTGACACAGGAACAAGCCTCTATTGAGGTGGGGACACAGATGCAATCTCAGGACAAGAGGGGGGACACAGGCGAATATAATAATTCAGTTTTGGTGGGGGGTTTGTTTGGTTTATTAATTAAAATTGCTACATTTACCTAAATAGGCTTTCATATTCTTTGTGTAAACATTGACACTTAGGGCTCGATTTATCATTCATATTTTCCTATATTTTCTCCTAAAAGATCTCATGAGAAATAATGCCCCTATTTATCAATCAAAAATGCGCCTAAAATTGGGCAAGTTTGACTGTAAAATTCTCCTACTCTGTTCTCATAAGATAAGTTTCACTGGCATGAGATGCATCGCTATGGCAGTTCAACAGATTAAATGTTGGTGGAAAAAAACTCATAAAGCTATATGAAGGGTACTGGAAGTTGGGAACTATAAGAAAATGGGTGCTTCGCTAAGTTGCGTATATTGCATTTTCATAAAGGAAGGCGATGCATACATTACAAAAGTGTACAATTAAATTTGTTATTTTAAAATCTTACAAAACGAGTTATTGAACCATTCACCCAAAAAATCGCAGGAAAAATTTGTATTGTTAAAGTGCATAAAAATCCTAACAAAATTCTTTACTTAAAATCATATTTTGACAAAAATGTAAAATTTGTATGTAAATCAGACAGGAATAAATATTTTTAAATATGTGTAAATCATTATTTAAGTACACTGGATGCACAAAAAAACACATAGAAATTTTTACGTATAAATATAAAATATAAAGCATAATTTATTTTATTGTAAAGGACTAAACATGCGTGTTCACTGTGCATGTATAAAATTGTCTCTCTAATCCCAGAGTAATTCTGTAAAGATTTTCGCACTGCAGATCTCACAGTTTATTTTCGCCATTTAATAGAATAACACATGCATATGAAAATAGAAGCAATTGTAAGATGTTATAGGTGGAAAGCAGTGTAATGTGATTTAAATTTGCTGCAGGATTTAATATTTAAAGTGCCCCCCCCCGATCCCTGCTAACTTCATTCTATGGAGTGAAGTGTTCCTTTCCAATGATCTCCATTGCTTTATATAGGAGCCATCTCGCCACCAGCAAGGAACTGCCCCCTTTTTAACAGTAATTCGACCATGGTAGCCCCTTGTGAGGATCAGAGTGTAAAACCACGTCTAATCTGGAGAGATTAAGAGAATCGGCTCCTAAGCCGTGGAGGACAGTGGGTGGAGTCATGTGTTTTAACAAGTCAATACAGATGGAAGTAGAATTTCAAGTGTTCTGTGAGCGTAGCAGGGTTTACATGGCTATCCATATGCTTAGAACCACCACATATAGATTTATATATGTTTTAACAATAATTATGTTTTAGCATTCCTATAATTTGTTTGTGAAGTCACTACTTTTTATTATAATGAGGATATTATATATAGTTGTAGATCACTGTATTAAATTATATTATTATTTTATAGTGAAACGTTATGAAACCAATCTGACACCCATTAAACATTTTGTGTAGTGTCACTAACTCCATTTTTGTTTTATTCTTTTCACTGTTGTCCTTGAGCTATTTCATACAGGGCAGCATTTGGAATTGTTTAAAGCAATTTTACATACTTAAACATGTTTTTTCCATTTCCAAAATGTAATTCAGATAACTTTAATTAAAATGAAACATTCTTTACAAAATTTGCTTAATGTTTTCCACGTTCTCCAAAACAATTCAACAGGTATAGCCTATGGTAGGAGAATGTCATGAAATAACCTTAATATGAATGCCAGGCGAAATTTGCATTAATTTAAAGGACATTTTTCTTGAAACGTAAAAAAAAAAAATTCTGTCACTTTATTATACTTTCCCCGCTATTTTTATATCTGCATTGAATTCTATGGGTCTCTTACCAAATAGAAAAGGAAGAAATTAAATTGATTTAAAGATAAAAACGGAACTCACCCTTATTAAAAAAAGCCTTAAAGGGACACTGAAAAAACCATATTAAAATGTTGCTTTTACTGCATTCTAGTGCTGATGTGGGCAGCATTTCTTCTTCAGATACCTGCTACGTATTAACTTGCTTCCAAAATGGTGGTGCGTTCAATTTATTTAGGGCTAGATTATGAGTGGACCGCAAACATTTGGGTAAGATTGATAAGGGGTTTATCGCGGATGTTTGCACTCATCGGGGTTACCGCTGGTATTACGAGTTAAATGTAAACACGATCAGTTGAGTGCAATAACAATTTACGCTAGAATGATTACAGCGACTTCAGATCTCTGGTTAACTGTTTCGCAAAACAAAAATGTTGCACAAAACACATCAAAAATACACTACAAAGTATAGTTACACTCATAATAACACTAGCGAATAAAATTATTTAAAAAAATATATTGCACAGAAAAGTAAAAATGGCTCAAACATGAGGTATCAGGTGTTAGAAAAAAAGGCAAACGAATAGTTTTAACATTGAGATACATACATATACATGTCTAAAGATGTATATATATATACATATATATATATATATATATATACTGTATATATATATATATATATGTGTGTGTGTATATACCGTATATATATATATATATATATATATATATATATATATATATATATATATATATATATATACGGTATGTCTTTACATGTACAGTATATATACGTATTTATGTATTTATATGTGTATATATGTATTTACATATATATTTATATATATATATATATATATATATATATATATATACAAATATAAACACAAATATATATGTACACACAGACACACGCACACACACACACACACACACACACACACATATATATATATATATATATATATATATATATATATACAGGGAGTGCAGAATTATTAGGCAAAAGAGCTAAAAACACGTAAAAGCATATTTATGCAGTATTTATATTTAATAAAGGTTTTAACTGTGTATTTACTTTAAATATTTCACATTCGACAAAAAGCCAAACTTATAATATCACATACGCATTCACGTATTGCCCCATAGGAGTAAATAGAAGAAAAAAAAGTCTGGGGGGGGGGAACCCCACTCGTGCGGAGCGTTAATTAGTGCTCCACTTGTAATTTTACCCTTAGTGTTTAATGCCTCTTTAAATTAACATTTTGATGCAAACAAATAAAATATTAAATGTTCTAACTGTACATTGCTGATGTTAATTTTGAGCCACAAAGCATTTGGCTGGTGTAAAGTGATAAACGCTTCTGTTTTTTTAGTAGGTTTTCATGCTTTCTGTTTTACAATTGCACAAAAATGTTGTCAGGTGTTAACCCTAACCCTATTTTTTTTTTTTTACAGGGACATTCTATTCCAGAGGTTTTTGTTTAAAAAGATAGATACTCCTTTTATTACCCATTCCCCAGTTTTGCATAACCAACACTGTTATATTAATACATGTTTTACCTCTGTGATTGCCTTATGTCTGACTCTGCAGACTGCCCATTTATCTCAGTTCTTTTGACAGACATGCATTTTAGCTAATCAGTGCTAACTCATAAATATCTTCACAGGAGTGAGCACAAAGTTATCTATATATTATGTCTAGCTATGAAAAACTGTCAAATGCACTGAGATGAGGCAGCCTTCAAGTCTTAGAAATTAGAATATGAGCCTACCTAAGTTTAGCTTTCAACAAAAAATACCAAGAGAACAAAGCAAATTTAATGATAAAAGTAAATTGGAAAGTTGTTTAAAATTACTTGCCCTATCTGATTTATGAAAGTTTAATTTTTACTAGACTGTCCCTTTAACGTTAAGTAACTTGGCAGTTTTAAGAAGACAGTAGGTATGTTGCTTATTTACTCTAACCCACGGTATAAAATGTTTTGTGCTTACAACTTTCCACTGTGGTTGACTCAGATACAATAGGTAAAAACCTATTATTTTCATAAATTATTTTATTTAAATCTATTGAACCATATCTTATTTAGATAATAATACATTATGTATTACTAATTACTAAATTATTTTATATTAATATTTATAGTTATATTAATATTTATAGTTATATTAATATTTATAGGTACCTTTTAAAGATAAACTAGTAAACATAATTCTCAAATATTTAGTGCATGTTATTTTAGTAAATGTGTATGTTAAATTTTTAGTAATGTTTCACATTTGGTAATACTATCTGTAAAGGACATGCTGACCCTTTACACTTACAAAAGGAAGCTCAAATCTTAAATCCCTTAACGCTTTAGCCACAGATGACGACACATTAGTGTGGATGACAACTTTGTCAGAATGTCCCCAAGACACATCATTAGAATGGTAAACGCTTGCCCTCTCCAATGGTGTAAAATTTTTATATAATATTTTTGAAAATTACCCCCATACTGTACTCTTGTTTTATATCCCAAAAGCCCCTCTCTAAAATAAAACCCCTATATAAGTTTTAAAAGCCAGGCTAACATTGTGCTAATGAATAAATAATAATTTATTTGAACAGAGACTCTTGGGGGCCCCTACATGCAAATAAATGTTATATACATATATCAAAAGGCTCTCATTTATATATGGATAACTTCTTATTTTAAGTTTAGAGAAAAAAAATCACTTTTATTTAAAACTTTGTTTACTAAACCTTAATGTGATAATAGGCCTTTAAAAAGGTCTAGACACTAGGGATGAGCGAATGTGTTTATATCCGAATTCGAATGTTAGAACGAATGTTATTGTAGAAATTCGATTTACATAATAGAATGTTGATAGAATGAATATTCTTAAAAATACGATTTTCGAATGTTATTTACAGTTTTCGAATGTCACATTCGAATTTGAATGTTAAATTCAAATATCACATTCAAATTCGAATATTACATTTATAAAACACAATTGTAGACTAGAAACACTATTTCAAATGTCACATTCAAATCGAATATCACATTTGAATTCGAATAGTACATTTATAAAAGACAGTATTAGACTAGAAATACTATTTCGAATAGAATATCACATTTAAAACACATTATTAGACTAGAAATACTATTTCAAATTCGAATGTGACATTCAAATTTGAATGTAGCATTCAAATTTGAATGTAGCATTCAAATTTGAATATTACATTTATTAAACACAGTTGTAGACTAGAAATACTATTTCAAATTTGAATGTCACATTCAAATTTGAATGTCACATTCGAATTTGAATATTACATTTCGAAATTGAATGAATACATAGCTAAACATTCTATTATTCGAACGAATATTTTCGAATTTTATTGAAAAATTCGAAAACGAAAATTCAAAAATAGAATGTTAGAATGTTATATAAACATTCGAAATTTGATTCGAACGAACGAATGTATCAAAATTCGTTTTAAATTTTGAATTTTTAGATTCGCCCATCCCTACTAGACACCCCAAGACCCTTTGTTTTAAAGCTCAGATGCTCCTCTTTAAAATAAAGCCCCATTATAGGTTTTATTCACAAGGTGATCACTGTGGTAATAGTGATCACCTAGCATGAATACATGTTTATTTATTTGAGAAGAGGCTCATGGGAGATCTTAAGTGCACATCAAAGTTATACAACTGCAACCAAAAGACCTAACTTATATGATGATAACCCCTTCTTTCTTTTGACTATAGAGTTTTAAAAAATAAAACACACACATTTGTTTGCAACTTTATTTATTAATATTTTCATAACAAACAATATTTAATATGTGTAGGTTTAGCAATGAAAAATAGCCTAGAGTAGGCCTTAAATGTGAGCAGCACCTAAAAATTCCAAAACAGCTAAGTAAAAGGGCTCAGCAGTTAAGGGTTTAATGACAGGGTTTGGCAAGCTGACATTTTTTAATGGTCTCAATATAAACTGAGCACAAATCATTGTTTCTCAGTCACCTTTGACTTCAATGATAATTGAAAACAACTTTCAATTGCCATAATTTAATTAGCCCAAAACAAAGATCGAACAGCTTTCAAACTAACTGGTGCTATATTTTTTTAATCTATTTTAGCTGCTAACAATTAGCCAACAAGTATTAACATCAACAAAATAAGCTTGGCCATAGTGGTAAAGTGATTTTAAGATTAACAAATTAAAGCCCAGCATCTAAAAATACTCTTAAAAACAGGGGCACTTTAATTCATTAAACTTTACAATTACACTTTTTTTTAAAAAACAAACAAAAAACTTACATTTGCTTTACTGTAAACAGACCGGCTATCCTCCACCCTAATTTAATTCTGTATTTTGCAGATCGATGATGAATCCGGCTATCTCCAATCATTGCATGCCCCCATTGGAGTCCAGCTCATGAGGTGCGCAATGATTAAAGGAAGCCGGATTGGGGGGGCGGAGTCCGGAGCCCATGAGAGTGGCCGCATAATCTTGCTGCTCTGATCCTACATATCTAATATACACCTTTATCCATTGTTTTTCCTAGTGACGAAGTCTAAAAAATTCTTTGGACACCCCTTGGACTCTCATCTAACTGTTGGTGTAAGCCAACTTTATTCTCAGATGCTATTTTTTTTTAATTAGGATCGGGGCTCTACTCTGCACTTATACAAGCGGCGGCCATCTTTCTTCCCTCGTGGCTATGGATTTTTATACATCTACCCGGACTCTCAGGACATATTGAGGACTTTTACCACCATCTATACCCCCCCGGCAGGCTCTTTGCAGATCTGTCGTTAAGGAGCAGTGTTATCTCTCTCACCACTGCAATTGCTTTATTCATTGTGGGGAACTCATACCGTATTGGCTAAATGGAGCCTGACTACTCTATTCTATATAGTCAGATCAAGGAACTCTTGGACGAGCACTTCTCACGATTAGGGTGTGCATTAATGACAGCTTGGGGATATAGCATTGTCCCCACTCAACAGTCTAGCTACGGCATTGACAGTAAAGATGATCCCAAGATGGCGCTTACTAAAACGGATGGCGTAACGCTGTCTCTACTTACTCCAACTCCCGCCGCTCCAGTTTCTGCAAAAGCTATGGTGAGATGTGATATGGGAGAGGAGACAGGTCAACGCACCACAGCGCAGACAAATGCTGCGATCTTCAAGCTAGTTAAGCCGACACTGGGCGGTGAAGTGCGCATACCCACTGCAGCTGCAGCTCTAGTCCTAGCTCCATGTCACTTTGGTCCTAGCATTTTATGGGCCCTCGAATGGAAGGCATATATGTGGCGTAATGTTTCCCAGAACTACCCAGGTCAACATGCTGGGCTAGCTTACTATAAAACTGGAGTGGGCTAAACGCTAAATTTTCAGTGGTCACAGCTGCTGGGGGGTGATTTACGGAGGTTCCAGCGGTAACAGATGATCTAGACCTCTGGTCATAAATAGACTATTGCATGAGTACCGCAGCTCATTGGTATTTTGCACCGCAAGGTTTTACTCTTATTTCCCAGTTGCCAGTTACGTTTTTATGTTTGGATGTATAATGCCTCTATATTTTTATTCCTAATGTGTTCACCAGTTATAGACTCATTGGGACTGCTGCAGCGACATATCACCAATGTTTTTAATGCTAGCAGATGTTGGTTGTCTATTGCAGCACACGCTGAATGCTTGTTTACTATCTATTTATAGAACTACTTAATGTGCCCACGATATCCCAATTGACCGGCTCCTAATTATACTTTCTGTACTTTAAAGCTTATGATTTTTTTTTTTTTTTGCAGTGATAGTGTACCTGCCAGCTAGTCATTTCAGGGAACAAGTAGAGCAGAAAACTGATGCTACTCCTTTTATAATTATCTACTAGCGTCTGTACTAGAAGCTGTAGGTTTATGTTTAACCTCATATTCTTCATTAGCTATATTTAGATGCCTACTTATGCTAGATAGACTCCATATATACAAGTTCACAACATATGACAGATTGAGACTTGAGAAACAGGATTTATTAGTTGAATTGGGATGATATGGGTAAATGAAGCCAGTTACAATAACTAAACTTTCCCTTATAAGATGTTTGCAGGTCAAACATCTTGATTCTCTCCCATTGTGTAGCTATAATTTTATCAATGCTACTTTTATTAAGGTCTCCCTAGCTACATTCAAGAGTAATTGCCCTTTCTCTCCCATTCTGTATGGCATGGGTCTTGCTGTCTGCGGCCGAGTCGGCGAGTCACTATATTTGCCTAAAAGCAGTTAGAAGTCTCATACCTGTATATAGGTTGGTGACAACTATGTTAAAAATAACCCCCATAAAAAAGAAATCCTAGCTTAGCTTCATATTGGGATATGATAGTTGCGACCATAATCCTGTTCCCCATAAGATATGCGCCCCTATCCCTAAAGGTATACAGCTACATGGATGTTAGAATGCCACTCAAGATTAGATTCCACAGAGGTCCTTGTATTTTAAACTTTCATGGTATATACTCCCCACAGGAAAAACAATTTTATTCTTCCCCCTACCTTGAGAATAGATTATGACAATATCAACTACATATATCATAAAAATACTACAGAAATAAACTAAAAATCTGAGGTACAGTAAGGGAGATCCATAAGTGGTCTCTTCTGAGCCAAGGTAACCTTCTGTAAGTGTCATTTAACACACACGGTGTAGGGTCCAAGAGAGGCCTTCCCAGATCTATAAGAAGGTTTAAAATGTTTATTGGCATGAAGTGGATTTGTTTTTAGTAACTATTAACATTTTGGGCTCCATGTCATGGATATAGCAAACATGGTTTATTACATATGCAAGTTTCTTATACAACTCTTAAGATGTATCTTGTTAACATGGAATTTATCTAAATAATACTGTAATATTATGTCTTTTTGCCAAAACTTAATTGCTTGATAGGTATGTCCAGAAACCTTGTCTTCATATGTGTGTTTCTTTTTACAGTATTTGTAAATATTATTGACTCCAAGGCATGGACTTAGAAGATATTGTTTATTGCATATGCAAATTCGTTGCGTTAACCTCATGTTAAACCCTGTTTGCTTGGAATATTTTTCTATAATGTTATGATACCATATGTGTTTGCCAAAACTATACCTCAATAAAAAATATTAAAAAAAAAAAAAAAAAAAAAAAGGAAGCCGGATTCATCATCGATATGCAAAATACAGAAGGAGATTCTGGTGAAGGATTGCCTGTCTGTTTACAGTAAGGAAAAGGTAAGTATTTTTTTAAAAAAAAGCATCATTGTGAAATGTCATGAATTAAAGTGCAACCTGTTTTTAAGAGTATTTTTAGATACTGGGCTTTAATTAGTTAAACTTTACAATCACTTTAAGTGATGCCAGTGCTAAAATAATAAATGATTTAATCTATCAGAACATTTTATTAGTGCATTAGAATATTTCTTTAAAAGAGAATAAAGAAATGTTGAATCTATTTTGTTTTACTAAAATGAAAGATTATTGCCATTTTAAGTACTACCATTTTAAACTCAGATCAAGAGATTTATAATGATACCCAGGTAATCTATTTACTTGGAAATGCATCATCTTCAGTTGTCTTGTTCTTTTTATATAGATATGTAAAATATATACATGGGAAATTAATCTTGTCTTGTATTTCACCATATTATATTTTCATTATTTTAAGAAAATGCATCAATTAATTTATTTAGTTAGATCGTTTAACCAATATTTGCTTTAGTAAACCATCATCATTCTTCTACACAACCCAAAATAATTACACTAAGGAATAAATAAACTTTATGAAATGTTGTTTATTCCATGGTTTGAAAACTTATATTTTTAACAAGAAACCTTACTAAATTGTAACATAAATGATAGAAAAAAAACAAGATCTGGTTTCCATACCTTACAATGTAAATGAAGGCAAAGAGCAGCAAAAACATCATATACCAACCACATTGTCTCATTAGATTTATACAACCCGAAGATACAATATCTAGGATCTTGGTTATGATCATTATTTGAATTTAGTGCAACCATCAACTGTTATCAGTATTTTTCTATTAAATATTGATACAACACAAACCTTTGTATATCATAAGCTTACAGGTCACAATACCTTATTGCAAAGTCGCAACTCTAGAGCTTAAAGGAAGCTGCTGTTTATATTCAAACAGTGTGTGTCATGAAATGCCAAGAAACTAATATCTGACACTAGCCAATTGCCTTGCAGCTAAACAACAATGAGGGATGCTTTTTACAGAAAGGTTACACAGAAACATTCATCCTAAGAAATAGTGAATCGATGTGATAAAAGCATGGATAATGGTAGTGTAAAATGTAAGAGTTTTCATTTAAGGAGAAGTCTTGATGGATTTTAAACTATATATGTTTTGCTGCTTTATAAAGTGCTTTCAAGAAAAACAGAATTACATCTAAAAAGCTAAACTGGATATTGGCCATCAATATAAAGACTCAAGGTTCAGGTTAAGGAACAGAGAAACCAAAAGTGATTGATATATATACTGTATATATATATATATATATATATATATATATATATATATATATATATATATATATATATATATATATATATATAAAAATACATATATATATTTTTTTTATTTATTTTTTTTAAATATATAGTCTACATTTTATTTAATTAAGGTATAATGGATGACAAAATGGTAGAACTATATGAGTTAATTGCATTGGCTCAGATTCATATGTTTTATTTGCCATCACACGCCTCTGCTCATAAGAGTATATTGGAAACAACATTCATTAATTTAAGGTGTAAGTGAATAAGTATAGCTCTTACTGGCAATATACAATGCACATAATGTATTAATATATTTTAATATCTATTTATTATTTATAATAAACAAGAAAAACATTTGTCCATCGTTATAAAAAAAAAAAACTCTATTCATTTCTCAAAAGTAAACTCCTTAAAGGGATATCCTACTCCAGAATTTTTATTGTTTAAAAAAAGATATTATATCATCCCTTTATTACGCATTCCCCAGTTTTGTATAACCAACACTGTTATATTAATATACTTTTTACCTCTGTTATTACCTTGTTGTATCTATGCCTCTGCAGATTGTCCCTTATTTCAGTTCTTTTGGCAGACTTGCATTTTAACCAATGAGTGCTGACTCCTAGGTAACTCCACAGGAGTGAGCACAATGTTATCTATATGGCACACATGAACTAGCACTGTATACCTGTGAAAAACTTTAAAAATGCACTAAGAGGCAGCCTTCAATGGCTTAGAAGTTAGCATATAAACTTAAACAGTGAAAGGAAGATGAAGTCACTCTAACACAGAGGGTGTGGACACTGATATCCAATCCAAGCAAAGAAATTCAAGCAATCAAAAACATGCACTGTTAGCGGGGTGCCAACTAAAAAATGAGCCAAGCCAGCCCAAAAATAAAACCAAGGAAGGAAAATGCAGCACTCCAAGAAATCCCTTAGTTTAAAACATCAATACTTTATTTCAAGAATAGTAAAAACATGCACTGAAACAGCAATCACAATGGAAGCAGGAGGCGGAGTCCTGACATGTTTCGTTCTGTGTGGCACTTAATCATAGGATGACTCTACACTCGCATAGCACACCTTTTATAAATAATTTCATCCAATCATATTTCTAGAAAAAAAATTTCCCTTGGAAACAGCAGGTAAACAAAAATGCGCTATACAAGTGTAGTGAATATATGTAAAATATCAACAAGTTAAAATCAAAATTGACAATATAAAATTACATCTATTCTTAGACTATTTACAGATACATATATTATATTACATCTCTAAAGCTAGCCTCAAAAATCATCCAAAATACAGAAATATTGTTTTAACACCGCAACAGCAACAGTGTACAAATTGATACATTGTAAATCTTTACAAAGAAACAATATATTTTGTAATTGCTCAATGCATATATTCATATACACTGATACAAATAGGTCGTCAATATTAAACTTTATTTACTGTAATACCTATAACGCTATACAAGAAATGATATAGTATAAATGATACAAATACAGTATCTTTATAGAAAATCTTTATACCAGATTAACAGTACCAGGGAGAAAAATGACACCTGATATTAATAAACATGCAAATATAAACATATACACTTGGGATATACCTTGCAAGAAATCAAAGAAAATCTTCAAAACCATAAAGGTGTCAATTATGCAGATGTCAGTGGTGACACAAAAAAAAAACAATACAATATTTCATAGGACTGTAATAAAAATATCCTCCAAAAGACCTTATTAGTTAACAAGATAAAAGTCCCTAAGAAAGTGTTTTATTTATTTTTGTTATTCCACAAAATTGCTGATGTCCCATTCCTTATTGAGTCCGATCTACCCTTGTATCTAATTTCCAAATCTAATATAATTCTTTTTTAGAAAGGATCTTGTATCTATTAGCACCTCTAAAGGGCTTTCTAGCTAAATCAATGATCTTAACAGTGAATTTGGACTCATTGGTGAAATGGAAACAATTGAAGTGTCTCGCTACACTAGAATCCTTATTGTAGTTTTTGACGTCTCTCTTATGCTCACCTATCCTTGACCGTAGGCAACATGAGGTTTTTGTTCGTGACAAAGTACACACTCTAAGAGATAACTCACAAAGCTAGTACCACAATTAGCGTAATGCTCAATTTTAAAATGCTGGTTTGTGACAGACCTCCTAAAGTCCACACCAAATGAAATAACTTCAAACATGGCACAATTCCTAGACAAACGCCTTTCTTTGACAACCAATTGTTCTCTACCCTTCTTAGGCTACTGTTAACCATACTGGGGGAAAGCCTGTTGGCAAGTGTGGGAGCCTTCTTAGAAACAAATTTTACTTTGTCCACCACATCTGACAATATTTCATCTCCCTTCAGTATGGATAAATTCCCTTTAATGATATTACACAATGTATTGTATTGTAATGAAAATTCAGTTAAAAATACTATTATTTCATCATTAAATATGGATTTCTTTGGGGTACAATATTTTATGTAAAAATTAGTAGATTGTGACATCTTTCTAACATCATCCAATGATTGCTGTAGTATTGGTAAGTCATACCCCCTCACACTTAATCTATCAATAAGTTTGTCCGCCTGAAGGTCAAATAACTTGTCCGAGTTGGTATTCCTTCTAAGTCTTAAACACTGCCTTTTTGTTATTGATTTGATCAGTGACAATCATATTTGACTGAACTGAACCGAGATCTAAAAACTGGGTCTTGATACTTTGCATTTCACCTGTAAACCTCAATCCCAAATCATTCCCATTGACAAATTCAAGAAAATCCTCAAAAACAAATTTACCTCTGGTCACAAAAATGAGGTCATCGATAAACCTCTTGTACAAGCAAATGTTTTCCAAAAATTGATTATTGATGTTGTAGAGACTGCCAAGTTCCCACCACCCCACAAACAAATTGGTGAATGAGGGGACGAACTTCGCCCCCATTGCAGTACCACACGTTTGCAAGAAATATTCACTGTCAAACATAAAATAATTGTAGGATAGCAGGAACTCAAGAGTCTCACACAAAAATATCTTAATCTCATCAGAATAATTGGTACGATTAGAAATATGATTGGATGTAATCATTCATAAAAGGTGTGCTATGCGAGTGTGGAGTCATCCTATAATTAAGTGGCGCACGGCACGAAACATGTCAGGACTCCGCCTCCTACTTCCATTGTGATTGCCATTTCAGTGCATGTTTTTACTCTTTGTGAAATAAAGCATTGATTTTTTAAACTCAGGGATTTCTTGGAGTGCTGCCTTTTCCTTCCTTAGCATATAAACTTACCTTGCTTTAGCTTTTAAGAAAGGATACCAAGAGACCAAAGCAAATTTGATGATAAAAGTATATTGAAAAGTTGTTTAAAATTGCATGTCCTATCTCAATCATGAAAGTTTAATTTTGACTATACTGTCCCTTTAAATTGTATATATATATATATATATATATATATATATATATATATATATATATATATATATTTACACAAGGAAAATAGAGGGCTAGTGATATGTCTAATGGAAACACCTACTGGGATTAACTACGTTTTAGGAATCACTAATTTTGGTTTTTGGTTTCCTTCTTTCTCTTCCTTTTTTATACATAATATTTCCAGGTAAAAATATTATCCTGGGTCTATATCATTTGTTTTAAATAATCTGAGTAAGCAAGTGATATACAATATTTTAACGAGACCCACAATGCTGGTAAATATATTTTACAAATCAATAGAAAGAAAAATCTAGTTCTATAAAGGCAAATCACATGTGAACAATTCAATAGAAAACTGATTGCCAAAATATAAATGCTTATTATTGACAATTATTTTATTGGGGTTTTTGATTAATTTACAAAGAGCCTTTTTAACTTTCATTTAGTTTTAACTAAAATATTATTATTATTATTATCGGTTATTTATAGAGCGCCAACAAATATTGAATCCTTACATTACTATAACGAATCTGTTTTCAACTTTTAATTTTGCTAGAATGCCCCAATGAATACATTTTGTCTATTGATATTATTTGGTAGATTCAACCTAAACTAATAAAATGTCACACATAATAACAGTAACATTTTGAATGAAAGGAACGTAAATGTAATTTCCCTCAGTGCAGCAACATTGAAGTGGCGCTACTAAAATTAGTATGGTTGTGTTAGGGGTTAGGTCATAAGGTTGGAGTTAAAGAAAGAATTTACTTTAGGCTTAACCCCTTGACTGCCAATGCATGTTTTAGTACATTGTAAAAAAACATAAAAAATTGTAGCACTCCCTAACAACCAAGCAACCAGTAAGAAGAGTCTAAAGATACACACCTACCTCATATTTCAACACATCTGTTATTTCAAGTGCTGTAATATGTTGCCAAATGTAAATATTACAGCACAGTATTAAGTCCTATGGATTTGTCTTCCACAGGAAACTGATGTTATTACATTTACAATAGGCATTATTATTTTACGTACCTATAGCACAGGAGAAACAAAACAATGAATTTCAAAAGCTCTGCGTACCAAATAAATATTTTAAAAACATTTAAAAGGACAGTAAACACCTTGTATTTATAAAAAAAATTCTGCAGGTTATTAATATTATCAGTTATTTGTACAGCATCAACAGATTTCCAATAGATTAGCATATCAGCAGAGTTTGAAAGTTATTAGAACAGATTAACACTTTCGGCTAGATTTAGAGTTCGGCGGTAAAAGGGCTGTTAACGCTCCGCGGGTTTTTTTCTGGCCGCACCATAAATTTAACTCTGGTATCGAGAGTTCAAACAAATGCTGCGTTAGGCTCCAAAAAAGGAGCGTAGAGCATTTTTACCGCAAATGCAACTCTCGATACCAGAGTTGCTTACGGACGCGGCCGGCATCAAAAACGTGCTCGTGCACGATTCTCCCATAGGAAACAATGGGGCTGTTTGAGCTGAAAAAAAACCTAACACCTGCAAAAAAGCAGCGTTCAGCTCCTAACGCAGCCCCATTGTTTCCTATGGGGAAACACCTCCTAAGTCTGCACCTAACACCCTAACATGTACCCCGAGTCTAAACACCCCTAACCTTACACTTATTAACCCCTAATCTGCCGCCCCCGCTATCGCTGACCCCTGCATTACACTTTTAACCCCTAATCTGCCGCTCCGTAAACCGCCGCCACCTACGTTATCCCTATGTACCCCTAATCTGCTGCCCTAACATCGCCGACCCCTATGTTATATTTATTAACCCCTAATCTGCCCCCCACAACGTCGCCGACACCTACCTACACTTATTAACCCCTAATCTGCCGAGCGGACCTGAGCGCTACTATAATAAAGTTATTAACCCCTAATCCGCCTCACTAACCCTATCATAAATAGTATTAACCCCTAATCTGCCCTCCCTAACATCGCCGACACCTACCTTCAATTATTAACCCCTAATCTGCCGACCGGAGCTCACCGCTATTCTAATAAATGTATTAACCCCTAAAGCTAAGTCTAACCCTAACACTAACACCCCCCTAAGTTAAATATAATTTTTATCTAACGAAATAAATTAACTCTTATTAAATAAATAATTCCTATTTAAAGCTAAATACTTACCTGTAAAATAAATCCTACTATAGCTACAATATAAATTATAATTATATTATAGCTATTTTAGGATTAATATTTATTTTACAGGCAACTTTGTAATTATTTTAACCAGGTACAATAGCTATTAAATAGTTAAGAACTATTTAATAGTTACCTAGTTAAAATAATTACAAATTTACCTGTAAAATAAATCCTAACCTAAGATATAATTAAACCTAACACTACCCTATCAATAAAATAATTAAATAAACTACCTACAATTACCTACAATTAACCTAACACTACACTATCAATACATTAATTAAACACAATTGCTACAAATAAATAAAATTAAATAAACTATCTAAAGTACAAAAAATAAAAAAGAACTAAGTTACAGAAAATAATAAAATATTTACAAACATAAGAAAAATATTACAACAATTTTAAACTAATTACACCTACTCTAAGCCCCCTAATAAAATAACAAAGCCCCCCAAAATAAAAAATTCCCTACCCTATTCTAAAATACAAATATTACAAGCTCTTTTACCTTACCAGCCCTGAACAGGGCCCTTTGCGGGGCATGCCCCAAGAATTTCAGCTCTTTTGCCTGTAAAAAAAAACATACTATACCCCCCCCCCAACATTACAACCCACCACCCACATACCCCTAATCTAACCCAAACCCCCCTTAAATAAACCTAACACTACCCCCCTGATGATCTTCCTACCTTGTCTTCACCATGCCAGGTTCACCGATCCGTCCTGGCTCCAAGATCTTCATCCAAGCCAAGCGGGGGCTAGACATCCACTGAAGAAGTCCAGAAGAGGGTCCAAAGTCTTCCTCCTATCCGGCAAGAAGAGGACATCCGGACCGGCAAACATCTTCTCCAAGCGGCATCTTCTATCTTCTTCCATCCGATGACGACCGGCTCCATCTTGAAGACCTCCAGCGCGGATCCATCCTCTTCTTCCGACGACTAGACGACGAATGACGGTTCCTTTAAGGGACGTCATCCAAGATGGCGTCCCTCGAATTCCGATTGGCTGATAGGATTCTATCAGCCAATCGGAATTAAGGTAGGAATTTTCTGATTGGCTGATGGAATCAGCCAATCAGAATATAGTTCAATCCGATTGGCTGATCCAATCAGCCAATCAGATTGAGCTCGCATTCTATTGGCTGTTCCGATCAGCCAATAGAATGCGAGCTCAATCTGATTGGCTGATTGGATCAGCCAATCGGATTGAACTTGATTCTGATTGGCTGATTCCATCAGCCAATCAGAAAATTCCTACCTTAATTCCGATTGGCTGATAGAATCCTATCAGCCAATCGGAATTCGAGGGACGCCATCTTGGATGACGTCCCTTAAAGGAACCGTCATTCGTCGTCTAGTCGTCGGAAGAAGAGGATGGATCCGCGCTGGAGGTCTTCAAGATGGAGCCGGTCGTCATCGGATGGAAGAAGATAGAAGATGCCGCTTGGAGAAGATGTTTGCCGGTCCGGATGTCCTCTTCTTGCCGGATAGGAGGAAGACTTTGGACCCTCTTCTGGACTTCTTCAGTGGATGTCTAGCCCCCGCTTGGCTTGGATGAAGATCTTGGAGCCAGGACGGATCGGTGAACCTGGCATGGTGAAGACAAGGTAGGAAGATCATCAGGGGGGTAGTGTTAGGTTTATTTAAGGGGGGTTTGGGTTAGATTAGGGGTATGTGGGTGGTGGGTTGTAATGTTGGGGGGGGGGTATAGTATGTTTTTTTTTACAGGCAAAAGAGCTGAAATTCTTGGGGCATGCCCCGCAAAGGGCCCTGTTCAGGGCTGGTAAGGTAAAAGAGCTTGTAATATTTGTATTTTAGAATAGGGTAGGGAATTTTTTATTTTGGGGGGCTTTGTTATTTTATTAGGGGGCTTAGAGTAGGTGTAATTAGTTTAAAATTGTTGTAATATTTTTCTTATGTTTGTAAATATTTTATTATTTTCTGTAACTTAGTTCTTTTTTATTTTTTGTACTTTAGATAGTTTATTTAATTTTATTTATTTGTAGCAATTGTGTTTAATTAATGTATTGATAGTGTAGTGTTAGGTTAATTGTAGGTAATTGTAGGTAGTTTATTTAATTATTTTATTGATAGGGTAGTGTTAGGTTTAATTATATCTTAGGTTAGGATTTATTTTACAGGTAAATTTGTAATTATTTTAACTAGGTAACTATTAAATAGTTCTTAACTATTTAATAGCTATTGTACCTGGTTAAAATAATTACAAAGTTGCCTGTAAAATAAATATTAATCCTAAAATAGCTATAATATAATTATAATTTATATTGTAGCTATATTAGGATGTATTTTACAGGTAAGTATTTAGCTTTAAATAGGAATTATTTATTTAATAAGAGTTAATTTATTTCGTTAGATAAAAATTATATTTAACTTAGGGGGATGTTAGTGTTAGGGTTAGACTTAGCTTTAGGGGTTAATACATTTATTAGAATAGCGGTGAGCTCCGGTCGGAAGATTAGGGGTTAATAATTGAAGGTAGGTGTCGGCGATGTTAGGGAGGGCAGATTAGGGGTTAATACTATTTATGATAGGGTTAGTGAGGCGGATTAGGGGTTAATAACTTTATTATAGTAGCGCTCAGGTCCGCTCGGCAGATTAGGGGTTAATAAGTGTAGGTAGGTGTCGGCGACGTTGTGGGGGGCAGATTAGGGGTTAATAAATATAACATAGGGGTCGGCGATGTTAGGGGTAGCAGATTAGGGGTACATAGGGATAACGTAGGTGGCGGCGATTTGCGGTCGGAAGATTAGGGGTTAATTATTTTAAGTAGCTTGCGGCGACGTTGTGGGGGGCAAGTTAGGGGTTAATAGATATAATACAGGGGTCGGCGGTGTTAGGGGCAGCAGATTAGGGGTACATAAGTATAACGTAGGTGGCGGTCGGCAGATTAGGGGTTAAAAATTTTAATCGAGTGGCGGTGATGTGGGGGGACCTCGGTTTAGGGGTACATAGGTAGTTTATGGGTGTTAGTGTACTTTAGGGTACAGTAGTTAAGAGCTTTATAAACCGGCGTTAGCCAGAAAGCTCTTAACTCCTGCTATTTTCAGGCGGCTGGAATCTTGTCGTTAGAGCTCTAACGCTCACTGCAGAAACGACTCTAAATACCAGCGTTAGAAAGATCCCATTGAAAAGATAGGCTACGCAAATGGCGTAGGGGGATCTGCGGTATGGAAAAGTCGCGGCTGAAAAGTGAGCGTTAGACCCTTTAATCACTGACTCCAAATACCAGCGGGCGCCCAAAACCAGCGTTAGGAGCCTCTAACGCTGGTTTTGACGGCTACCGCCGAACTCTAAATCTAGGCCTTTGTTTGCTGCAGTTGTTTTTCAGTGGTCAAACTGTACCCATAACTTTCATTATTTGAAGGAGCTAATCCATACTTGTATCTGGGCTTGCCACTGTCATTGTGTTAACAAAACCTTCATTGTTTGGCTAGTTTTCAAAAAAATTACAGGAAAAAAGAGGCAAAATTAATGCTGAAAGAATATTGCTAAGTTGTTTTACTGTGCATAAGCAAGCATTTTATGTTACTATCTCAACAGGTCTCCTTTCCCTTTAATGCTGCCTTTTTTAGTGGTGTCACCAGGGGGCAGCAGGGTGGGGCACTGATCCCTCTAAGAATAATGGCTGACCTCCATGTGCCCCCAACTGTGATCTGCCATGCTATGCCCACCGCTGCTTTTCAGATGGTTTCCCCAGCCCCATAAAGCACATCGCATTCCACACCCATGACACACCCTACACCACCTGTGACACATGCTTCTGGATAGCAATGGAGGAGAGGAACTGGTATAAAGTAAGGTTAGGTAGGTTGTATGCATCCCTGAACAGTAGAGTCTTTAGGGAGCACTTGAAGCTTTCAAAACTAGGGGAGAGTCTTGTGGAGTGAAGCAGAGAGTTCCACAAGATGGGAGCCAGTCTGGAGAAGTCCTGTAAACGGGAGTGTGATGAGGTAACAAGAGAGGAGGAGAGTAGGAGGTCATGAGCAGAGCGAAAGGGATGGGAGGGAGAGTATCTGGAGACAAGGTCTGAGATATAGGGGGGAGCAGTGAAGTTGAGGGCTTTGTATGTCAGAGTGAGAATTTTGTGTTTGATCCTAGAGGCAAGAGGAAGCCAGTGAAGGGATTGACAGAGCGGTGCAGCAGACGAAGAGCGACGTGTAAGGAAGATGAGTCTGGCAGAGGCATTCATTAGGGATTGTAAAGGAGCTAGGCAGCAGGTGGGGAGACCAGAGAGGACAGAGTTGCAGTAATCGAGGCGGGAAAGAATGAGAGAGTGGATTAAAATCTAAGTTGTGTCTTGTGTTAAGAAGTGTCTAATTTTAGAGATGTTTTTAAGGTGGAAGCAGGAGGGTTTAGCCAAGTACTGAATGTGAGGAGTGAAAGAAAGATCTGAGTCAAATGTGACCCCGAGACATCGGGCATGCAGGGTAGGGGTAATGATGGAGTTGTTGACAGTTATAGAGAGATTGGGGGTGGAGATTTTGGAAGAAGGGGGGGAATGAGGAGCTCAGTTTTGGAGAGATTTAGCTTGAGGTAGTGAGAGGACATCCAGGAAGAGATGTGAGCAAGACAGTTAGTGACACCGGTTAGCAAGGAAGGAGATAGGTCTGGTGCAGAGAAGTAGATTTGGGTGTCGTCGGCATACAAATGATATTGGAAACCTGTGGGACTTTATTAGGGAACCTAGTGATGATGTGTAGATTGAGAAGAAAAGGGGACCAAGGACAGAGCCTTGTGGTAATGGAGCAGAGGAGGCCCCAGAGAAGACTACACTAAAGGTACGGTTTGACAGGTAGGAAGAGAGCCATGAGAGGGCTGTGTCACAGATGCCGAAGGATTGGAGAGTTTGGAGCAAAAGAGGGTGGTCAACAGTGTCAAAGGCTGCGGACAGATCAATTAGGATAAGCAGAGAGAAGTGGCATTTTAATTTTGCTGTAAGTAGGTTGTTGGTAACCTTAACAATTGCTGTCACTGTGGAGTGATGGGGATGAAATCCAGATTGCAGTGGGCCAAGAAGGGAGTTTAATGTAAGGAAATGGGATAGTCGTGCATATACTAGTTTTTCAAGAAGCTTTTTGAGGCAAGAGGGAGGAGGGAAATAGGGCGGTAGTTGGATGGGGCGGTAGGATCAAGGGAACGTTTTTTGAGGATAGGTGTGACCAGAGCATGTTTCAGCAATGAGGGAAATATACTGGTGCTGAGGGAGAGGTTGAAAATGTGTGTTAGTATAGGGTAAGGGGAGCAGAGAGGGAGGGGAGTAGCTGTGAGGGGATAGGGTCAAGGGGACAGGTAGTGAGAGCGCAGTATAAGTGCAGAAACTTCTTCCTCAGTAACAGGGGAGAATGAGCTAAGTTTAAGGTTATGTGGGTTGTGGTTGATTGAGAGCATTAGAGGGGATGAGAGAATGGAATCATGTTGAGAACTGATTTCATTTCTGATGTAGTTGATTTTGTTATTGAAATGGCTGGCAAAGTCTTGAGCTGACAGAGAAGTTGTATTAGGAGGTGGGGGAGGGCGGAGGAGAGCATTGAAAGAGGAGAACAGACGTTTTGGGTTTGAAGAAAGATTATAGATTAGAGTAGAGAAGTAGTGTTGCTTATGGAGATTAAGGGCAGAATAGTAGGAGTTCAAGATGAATTTGTAATGAAGAAAATTAGCTGAACTCCGAGATTTTCTCCAGTGCCGCTCAGCAGTACGGGAACATCTCTTCTCCAAGAGCAAGGATGGGCCAAGGCTTGTCAATCTGCCAAATGATGTGTTAGTTATTAATCCAACACATTGAGAACAACATTTCCCAAAGACAATTGAATAGGATTTTGGGCATTTCACCTTCTACAGTGCACAATATAATTAAAAAGGAATCTGGTCAAATCTTGGTGCATAAAGAGCAATGCTGAAAACCATTTCTGAATACGCGTGATCTTCGATCCCTCAGACGTCACTGTTTCAAAAACCATCATGAGTCTATAATGGATATCCTGACATGGGCTAGGGAATACTTTGGTAAACCTTTGTCAGTTAAACCATTCATTGCTGCATCCACAGATGAAAGTTAAGGCTTTACTATGTAAAGAAGAAGCCATACATAAACAATGTCCAGAAGAAGAGCCGCTAACTTCTCTGGGCTCAGTCCCATCGGAGATGGACAATAGCACAGTGGAATCGTGTTTTCTGGCCCGAGAAGTCAACATTTCAAATAGTTTTTGGAAAAAACAGCCGTTGTGTTCTCTGGACAAAAGACTAAAAGGACCATGCAAAATGTTATCTGCATCAGGTCCAAAAGCCAGCGTCTGTCATGGTATGGGGGTGTGCAAGTGCCAATTGCATGGGTAACTTGCTCATCTGTGAGAGCACCATTAATGCAGAAAAATATGTTTACATTTTGGAGCAACATATGCTGCGATCCAGACGTCGTCTTTTCCAGGGACGTCCCTGTATATTCCAGTGCGACAACGCCAAACTGCATTCTGCCCTGATTACAAGTGCATGGTTGCGTAAGCAGAGAATGTAGGTGCTAGCATGGCCTGTCTGCAGTCCTGACCTGTCTCCGATTGAGAATGTGTGGTGCTTTATGAAGCGCAAAATAAGGAAATGAAGGAACCGTGCAGTTGAACAGCTGAAGACATGCATAATGGATAAATGGGGGAAAATTCTGCTTGCTAAACTTAACCAACTGGTATCTTTAGTACCCAAACACTTAATAAGTGTTATTAAAAGAAAAGGTGATGTTACACAGTGGTTAACAGTCGACTGTCCAAACTTTTTGGAGTGTATTGCAATCATCAGATTTTAAATGAGTATATATTTTTAAAATACATTACATTCACAAAGTAAAACATCAAATAATGTGTTAATAATGTGTTCAATATAGTATATTTGTATGTGTTTATATATATATATATATATATATATATATATATATATATAATTGGGGTTGTATATTACACTGTTTTTACTATGAATGTAGTGCCCCTTTAATATTAAAGGGACATTAAAACTAAATATATTTATTTTGCCTCCCTCTGTTTATAGGTACTGCTACATTGGAACCTAGATTCCCCTGCAGGTATATGAAGAAGAGTTGATACATGTGCAACACCAGCACAGGAATGCAGTGAAAGCTAGATTTCAACATGTCAGCAGCCATTACAAGAGGGAGGTGGGGAATGACCTCAATACTATGCTTATATGGTTATTTTTGTAGCACTACATTGCATTGTGTGCTACAAAAATAATAATGCACAAGCACATTACTCCATTTTCAGTGAACAAATCTAAAACTTTCCTTTTAAAAAGGAAAAGGACAGTAAGCAAATAGTAATTACAATTTTCTTCCATCATTTTTCAATGGCCATAATCTACCCACTATTTTCCCACTATCCTTTTTAGGATTAAACAGGAGAAATTGTGACAAAAACTATGGATGAGCGTCCTAAATTAATTTCTACATACAGTGTTAAACATCATAGCATGCATCATATTCTTCATTATCACTGACATATTTTATAATTTGATCCACTTCTAAAGGGAAGTATAGGAGAAAACCCAGTGTATTGTGTAGAAAGAATAGAGATCTGAAAAATTATCTAACTCCAACCAAACTCCTCCCCAAATTCCAAAGACTTCTTGCCACTTGGTGGGGGGAAACCCAGGCCTTTTCAAATGTGGTCACAGCAAATGTTGTATGTGTTCATATCTAAATCATAGTAAGGATAATGCTAAATTTGGAAACTCAAATGGGTCAAAAATATACAACATCAAGGACAGATATAATTGTGACACCACAACGTGGTTTATCAGATAAAATGCAAATGCAATTTTGTTTACATAGGAAGAAATACGAGGAACATTAAATATAGGCTCTGTGAACATTTTAGGAATGTCACAGTCTTTTGACAAACACAGCGCATCAGACCATTTCAGAATTGTGCATAATATTGACCCCCAGGGTCTGGAGATTAAAATAATGGAATGGTGGAATGGATTACTCCAGATGTTTGGAATACAAAAAAACTTTAAATATTAAGGGTATATGAAACATTTTGGATAAAGGAATTAAAGAGTTTACACCCAAGTGCCTGAATATAGATCTTGATATCCAAGTCTTTTCATCTTAAGAATCTGTTTGGACTTAATTTTATTAATTATGGTACTTACTGTCCATGATCACAATTATTATAAGTATGCTTCATATCTATTAAGTTAAATTGGGATCGCGTTGCTTAAAGTCATATTTTACAAGGTATCGTGCATCATGATTGTAGATTTAAATGAATCATTAATGAAATGTAGGTACAGTTAGTAAACACTGAGGGTTTGTACACTATGGGCTAGATTAGGAGTGGAACCCAATGTGAACACGACCTTGCTTTCTCATTGCCTGGAATCCTTGAACTCACACTAGAGCACCTCGTTCTTAAATTGTCAGACATGGCAAACCACCAAGCCCAACGTAGGGGGAAATTAAATATACATGAATATATATATACATATTAACACATAAATATATATATGCAAATAAGCATATACATTTATATTTAGAGTAAAAACACAGTTGCCGTTCACCTCTATGCAAAGTTCTTTCAGATTCTTTTTTTTATCCCCTCACTTTAACCTGTATACTTGCTTCATGCAGTTTTTTATTATTAAAAAAATAAAAATGCTCATATTTTTTTATATATTTTAAAGACCTGTCCACTTTATTTGGGGACAATTTAGGACAAATTTTTATCATTAACCATTCGCAAGCTCGTGGGAGCATTAACCAGCAACTTGTAATGGCTGGTTATTTAACATGAGCCTGTAAACTGCAAATGTGCCTCTTTATGGGCGCTAGTTAAAATAGCACTTCACTTGTAATCTAGTCATATATGTATTTGTATACAATGCTAGTTTGTCTCTTTTATATTGTAATTTATATTTATGTATATATCTATATTATGGTTATGTGACAAAATATTCACTTTCAATTAAGTGTGCCAATCCTAAATTGTATCCTCTTGATTGGAGTGAGAAGCATTGAGGTTTATCCTCTCCGGGCTTCCGTAGCATTTTGGAAGCTGGTGTTCACTATGACTGTTTATCTGCTTTTAATACTTGGTGGCAATTTCCAGAGGAAGCCGAAGGATTGTACCGAGTTCCCAAGAAAGTATTATCCCGAGGATGTGATGGCAAAGTGGGTATTATTTCTTTACCACATGACCGCTGATGGGCTCATCCGTTAATGACAAACGTGAGGAACATATCCATTCTTAGGCATCTACAGGTATATATATGTATCTCTATGTTAAAGCCCTTTGCCTGCCTTTTTTTTAAACATGAGACATCATATCTCTGAGCCCTTATAACTTTTTAATGAAATCATTTTTATTACATGGTGTTATTATAAGTGTAGCTGTACTTTGTAATGTATTTGTAATGCTCGTGGGATATTCCTCTATCAGAACAAACTCGGACAGTAGTCTTGTTATCCCGGCGTTGAGCCGGCAAGATAGGGAATATCCCAGAGCAGAGAAAGTTAGTAAGATGAGGAAGGCGGCACTGACCACAGACAGGACAGTCCCCAGCTGTAACGGCAGAGGGGTTCCAAGGACAAACCACTAGAATGGTTAGACAGGCAGGGTTTGGCAACAGCAAAACAGTCCAAGGGCACACCACTAGAATGGTCAAGCAGGCAGGATTTGGCAACAGTAAAGCAGTCCAAGGGCACACCACTAGAATGGTCAGGCAGGTAGGGTTCGGCAAACAAAAAGGCAATCTAGAACAACAGGGGTTAATAAGCAGAGCATTCAGACAGGCAGGTTTCAGCAGCAGTATATCAATCCAGAAGTTAGGGGCTATAGCAGACAGAGTAGTCAGACAGGCAGAGTTCAGCAGCAGTAATAAATCCAGCAATATAGTGGTTAAGAGGCAGAGTAGTCAGACAGGCAGAGTTAAGCAGCAGTAATAAAACAAGCCATATAGTGGTTAAGAGGCAGAGTAGTCAGACAGGCAGAGTTAAGCAGCGGTATAGCAATAAGGCAGTAAGAAAAGTACGATCTATCACACCCAGGAGCACTCAAAGTAACACCTATACTTGGGCAGTGATAGATCGTACAAGGAACACTTACATAGGTGTAGGATTTGCGTCACAAGCATCTGACCGGCATCAGAGAGGGAGAGGATCATGCAGCGATGACGTCAGCGGCGCACGCCTCCAGACCCAACACAGCCCTAGGCAACGAGCAGGGAAGGAGATGCCGCGCCCCTAGCAATGGCTAGAGCGGCGCGGTGTGATAGTATTTTTGTTCTGAGGTCGTGCTAACCTGACGAACATTAACTTTAAATGCGCTCAAGCAATCACGTTTACTTTCAACTTGTAGTATAAGCGAAAATTCCGACGTGTGCAAACACTCGTGATAAAGTCATTTTCACTTGTGCGTAACTGTTAACGCTCAACTCATAGCCCAAAATATTTTCATAAAAGACGTTAAAAAGACAAAGAACTGGTGAACGCACTACTGAATTGTTTTGTGCTCTTATAAATATTGACCAATTATTTACCAACATAGAATATTACATTATATTGGATATTATTCACGGAAAGCTATTTTCAAATTTCTGTAACAAAACATCATTATTTCTGGATTAGAAATAAGAAAAAAAAAAATTCTTCTAATAGAAAGTCAGCAGATGATTGTCATTTTTCCAAAGTAGAAAATGGGAACTCGGCCCAATCTAACTCCAAACGTGACATTTTTGCAGAGTACAAAGCCAGCCTAATTTTCTATAAGCACAAATTACAGTTGCTTGCTCTGCAGAAGACAATTGCCTGTAAAGACAAGAAAGTTTTCAACATAATGCTATGCAAAAATGGACTAAATTGCTTTCATTTTACATTTGTATGGTACTTTGAACCTTGCTAAATAACCCTCTATAACCTTCACATTAGTTAAATTAAAATCTTCACATTGGCATATCAATAGATCAGACCCCCAAATGGCTAGTTACCATTAATAATACTGTCATTTTCAAGAATCTGTTTCTAATGTTTCAGTTCATGATCTAATAATTGCTGTGAAAATGATAATGATGCATATGCAGAAATGCACATTTGAAATAAAGGTATTATCATTGCATTAGTCTGAAACCTTTTAAAACTGTGCTCATTTTTGTCTTCCCAATATTAATCAGAAATAAAGGGAAAAAAAGATATATTTAAAAGAACTCTAATTGCTGCAACGAGAGTTTAAAATTAAAGGGATATTTAACCCAATATTTTCCTTTCATGGTTCAACTTTCTAATTTACTTCTATAATCAATTAATCTTTGTACTCTTGGTATCTTTTGTTGAAAAGCAAGGATGTAAGCTTAGGAGTCTGCCCATTTCTTGAGCACTATATGGCAGCAGTTTTGCAAGAATGTTATCTATTTACATAGCACTAGATGGCAGAACTATTTCCTGCTGTGTAGTGCCCCTGATGCCTACCTAGGTATCTCTTCAACACAGAATATCATGGGAACAAAGGAAATTTAATAATAGAAGTAAAATTGGAAACATTTTTAAAATTGTATGCTCTGTCTGAATCACAATTTTACTTTTGTTTCATATCCCTTTAAAGGGAAATGACAGTCAATATTAAACTTTCATGGACAGACAGAGCATGCGATTTTAAAGGTATCACTATCAACCCTGCAACTCTATGTATTTAAGCCCAACAAATAAGTTAAACACATAGTTAAACTTACCGCTAAGTTAAAACTGCAGCTGAGCCAATGAGAAGTTTTAATCAAATGACCCAGCTGCAGTTTCTGGTTGGGACCTACCAGCAGTTCTGTGCAGGCCCAAGAGGTATTTTAACTATGTTTTTAACCATTTAGCAGGGTTAAACACATAGAGTTGCAGGATCATAGTGATAAAATTACATACTCTGAAAAAAGTGAGCATGTAATCTTTCATTATAATGACCTTTTAAGAAATTTTTCAATTTATTTCTGCACAATGAATGTTAAACATGACCGCGCCTTGGTAACCTCACAAGCAGCTATAAATTTAGGCCAAAGTTTACAGAGAGAAACCACTTAATTCAGGAAAGGGTGTCATTGGTAATAATGAAGGAAGTCGAACAAAAACTTGTAATTTGTGGTAATAACTTGAAAAATAACCCAATGTGTTGATTTTTCTTTATACAGGAGTCATGCTAATAATGAGTTTTCTGGGGTACTGTTGCATTATCCATCATGTTACAAGTTAAAGGCATATTTTGACTGTCCTTGACACACATAAGGGATAAACCTCCTATTACGTCTTACCTGTACCCAACTTAAATAAACTTAAATACCATATATAACGATAGATTAGAAGAAATAAGACACTTGACACATGTTAAATGGGCAAAAGACCGGTCACGGTCACATTTATTATCACATAAGCCTTTAAAACTAGGCCTATGTAAATATGCCAACTAGGCAACAAAATCCTTCAATAGGAGAACTGTAACAGTTCATTGCTGGTGGCGGCAATAAACTAGCTAAATTAACCCCTACTTACAGACGGCCAGGGCCCTACACGGTGTGTGCAGCGTGGCACGATTGCCACGCCCAATTGGCAGAGAGAGAGAGCTGTAAGCTGAAAGAGGTATTTGCCTAAGATTCGTAGGGGGGAGTAACCCCTAGGTCGGCACCTAGCGTGTGTCACCTCCCCCATCCCATGGCATCACTCATCTTTCTCCCTGCCCGCTCTCTGGGCCCTGACCGACCGCCACAAGAGCCAACCGCCTCTTGCCGCCACAACTGACAAGCTCTAACCACATATATTAAAACAATAACAATAAACTTTAACTGCTAGACAATAATTCAAACAAACCCTAACAATGCTTTTCTAATATCCCCTAGAAAAATGTCCAGACCCACCTCTGTCAGGTGAACGCCATCAGGGCGATAGAGAGCCTTGTTGTCAGCCGTCAACTCATCATGCCTAATGGCAAAACCACCTAACGCCGTGACCGTCCGCCCCATTTCCCTATTAAGCTTATTTCTCACATTATATGCTGCCCTCTGATTTACAATATGGCGCCAACGCAGTCTTGCAACTACGTTGGACCAACCAATCTGGACATCAGGAAGCCAAGCAGACAGCCAGCGTATGTCAGAAGCCATCCTCCGAATCAAATCCAAAACAGGAACGGACCCCATGTCGTTCCCTCCCAAGTGCAGCACAATAATGTGAGGTTTCCCCCACCTCCTGTGAGCGTCCTGAAGCAAGGTGGGTAACTCTTCCCAAGTTAACCCCTTGCGCCCTAGCCACCGTACATTAGCTCTGGATGCTGCAAATCCCAAATGCTGCCCGTCCGGCCTCTGCGACGCCCTGATGGACGCCCAGTGCACGAAGGAATGCCCCACTATCCACACCCGTTTCATGGGAGCATTCTTGCCTGAAAACATAGGATACAAAACTGAGCCAAGCATGACTTACAGTTACATATTTCCATACACCACAAATCCCCCAACTGATTGGCCCCCTTCCTATTCAACGAGCGGAACCCGGCCTAATGGGGTTCATCCCCCAAAGGACGAATATATGATTTAAAACGACCTGACTTCCAGCGCCCTAATTTCTTGATACCGGACTCCGAAACACCGCTAGTTGCCGCGCTCGTGGCCGCCCCTATCCTAAAGGAATGGGAAGCGATTTTCACAGGATCCAGCCCGGCAGCAGCCGCCGCCTTTGCTAAGACCCTTTTAAATTGAAACAACGACAACGCCGATCCGTCTTCATGAATAAATAACTGACGCGAGCCCTGCGGCCTAATCCGGCAATAATCGTGGAAACTCCTAACTGGGCAACATTCCGGGAATTCATGCCTTCCCAGCAGAAGCCAAGCTCCCTTGCCTTCAGGGTCCGTCTTGGACCTAGGCACAAGAAGCAGCAGCCCATCGTCCGATGGCCGCACGTGCTCCCATTGGATCCCACCCATTTTATCCATCTTAGATGAAGCCACAATTTCACCGACCCTCAGAGCCCCAGCCAAGGCAAACGAGAAGGCCGCCCTAAACAGTGCTGCCTCAAACAATGACGAGCACACTGACTGCAGTGTACCCACCATGTCACGCAATCTAAGAGGTGTAATAGGTTCCCTACGGTCTTTTTCGCGCGGGGACATCCGCCCCCAACCCTTCATTACTTGCTTCACAAAAAATGCCCGGGAATAATCCGCAATGCCGAACGTCTTATTAAAAAATGCGACAGCCGAAAGCCTGCTCTGAGCAGACAGTCTGGATACGCCCTGACTATGTAACCACGCAAGCCAGTCAAGCACCTGTACCTGTGTCGCTGTATGTACGGCAAACCCCTGTTGCCCGGCGAAGCAAACCCACGATATCCAGTGTTTCTCATAATTACACCAAGTCTTGGGAGCCAAGGACGCCCTTACTAGGGGGATGACGCTCTCCCAGCCCCCGCCATCTACCAAAGAAAAGGAGGGCAATTTAGACCATTTTTCGTGGCCCCTGGCGCCACCCTCCTAAACTGATCCCATTGAAATCTGGACAGAGCATCTGCTATGACATTCCTAACCCCCGGCACGTGCAAGCCGTGAAATGCACGTTCCACTGTAAGCAACGCAACACTAGGTGATGCAGGTACGTAACCACCCTGGGTGACGATGCGGAAAGCCGGTTGATGGCATAGACAACACTCATGTTGTCACACCAAAAAACCACCGCCCGATTGGCCAGTCTCAATCCCCAGAGCTCGACCGCCACAATGATTGGGAAAAGTTCCAGCAACGTTAGGTTCCTGTTAAACCCGCCAGAACCCAATCCCTCGGCCACGGAGCAGCGCTCCACTCACCATCGAAGTAAGCCCCATAACCAAAGCCACCCGCTGCATCCGTGAATAGATGAAGCGAATGACTGGTCATGGGAACCTCTCGTCAAATGCAAACTCCGTTGAATTTCTTTCGAAATTCCTCCCATACCCAGAGATCCTCCCTCATCTCCGCTGAGACTTCCACCCTGGAAGCCTTCCCTTTCGGGCCCTGCAATTGACCCTCCAGCCTCCTGTTGAATACCCTTCCCATAGGAATAGCCCTGCCTGCGAAGTTCAGGAGTCCCAGCAAGGACTGAAGTTCCTTAACGGAAATCGTCGTAGCACTACGCACGGACAAAACCACCTGCAACAGGTGGTCGACTTTGTCCCGTGGCAGCCTACAGACTGCCGCCTCGGTATCTATTTCTATACCAAGAAAAGTAAGGCAAGAACAGGGACCCTGTGTCTTATCCTCTGCCAACGGCACGCCAAATTTACCCATCATGTCTTGCATGATAACCATCATGCGTGAGCATTCATCCGAACCTGCCCTATCTACCAACAGGAAGTCGTCCAGGTAGTGGGCCACGGCTCCACCCCCAGAGGCCCTCTGCACCACCCAATGCAGAAAGGAACTAAAGCATTCGAACAGTGCACATGATAGCGAGCACCCCATGGGAAGACATTTGTCCACATAGAAGGCCCCATCCGCCTTCATGCCCATTAGCCGAAATGCAGACGGGTGCAGGGGCAGCAAACGAAACGCTGACTCTATGTCCAGTTTCACCATTAGCGCCCCTGCTCCTTTGCCCCGGACGATACCTAGAGCATCATCAAAGGACTGGTAGTGTACCGTGCTCATGTCCGGGTCGATGGCATCATTCACCGACCCCCCTTTTGGAAATGACAAGTGATGTATAAGCCGAAACTTGCCCGTGTCCTTTTTGGGTACCACCCCTAATGGGGATACCACTAAATCGGGCAGCGGCCTGGCCCTGAAAGGGCCGGCACCCTGCCCAAAGCCAGCTCCTTACTCAGTTTTTCCCGCACTACCTCAGGGAATTCATATGCTGATTTAAGGTTCCTGTGTACCACGGAACCCACCACGTCTCCCCCCACCGGAATCCTAAAACCCTCCCGTAACCCGGACGTAAGCAGTTGAGCCGCCTCCTAGTCTGGGTAACGCGCCAGCCACAGCTCCATGGCTGGCAACCTAAGTGGGGTTGGGGCCCTTGTACCCAGGACCGCCCCTGGATGCTGACTTGTTTGCGCCGGCATCCCTCCTTTTGACGCAATCCACCCCTGAATGTGGTCCACTGCAGAATTTGCAGATGTGACGAAAGGAACAACTAGCTCCTCTGTCACACTGTTTATTCTGGAATTTCCAGCATTCCCTGCCCCGGCGCTTTGGCCTCTGCGCCACTTTGCTGCCTGCACCCCCTTCAAGCCCCAGTTTGGACCACAGGTCAATATCCTTGGTTCCAAAATGCAGGAGAGGGTTACCCACCATCTTCCTGCGGAAGGCCATGTCATACTCCCGCCACGCACCTTCCTTAAACCTAGCGCGGATATCGTCAATGGTATCCTCGTATTTAAATAGATTATGACCCTGAGTGGGCCATTTATCTACAAAACACGTGGCTAACACCCTAAAGCATTTGTTCCACTCCTCGAATGTCTCCGGCCGCTGGACCTTTCTTGGCCCTGTGCCATCAGCCGCGCGTTCCCTAGCCCTACATGCCTCGGGTGAAAGTTCAAAGATGTTGACGTAGCGTCCATCCTGAATCTTTTTGACCACCTTAGATTTCAGGTGTCCATATAGGGAGTGCACCAAGCACGGGTAAGTGTCGCCATGAGACGCCACATGCCGTGACATCGGGGGTGCTCCCATGGCCGGGAAACCAATGCTAGAGTCCTGAGCTAATGGAACTACACGACTACTCTCCGCTCTAGGGACCTTCCCTTTTACCTGCGCCGCTACCAGCTTCTTTATCATCTTAAACATCTCCTTCTGCCCTTTTCCAACTAAGCCTAAGTCACCCTCACTCTCAGATCCAGACCTACTAGAGGATGAACCCAGCCCTATGTGTGCAGATGTGTGTAAGAGAAACTCACCACTGGGGGCCAAAGGCGGCGCAGCTCCTGCCGGCGACTGCTGGTATCTGTCCTCTGCAGCAGCTGGAGATAAAGTTGCAACCGGTATTGCTCCTTGCCTGGATGTAGAAGCCATAGCTGGAACAGACGTATCCATGGACACACCCTGCGGAAACAAAACATTTTGGGGAGTACTCCTTGCGGATGAATGGACCCCTGGGGGGTTCCCCACCTGCTCCCCAGACAGAAATACCCCCAGTGCAGCAGAAACCGCCCTCCTTATCATCTCCTCAGTCCCACTGGAAATCTGTCCCTGTGAAACATTCATACTCTCATTGCCAGCCCCACGAATCATACCAGGCGTTACCTGCCTACTAATGTCCCTGGCAAATATTCCCCCTGAGGCAGTCCCTGCCACATCAAGGTATTAGGTATCCCCCTGTAAAGCCCCTTGCCTAGCCACAGTTATCCCCCTGTGGACCCCAGTGCCCGATCTAGCCTGAGCAGCACGACCGGGGATTACCCCTCTACCCCTCTGCCTCAACAAAGTAGCTCTCCTGCCACCAGGCGTTTTACCCAGTGCCTTGCCAGCCACACCAACAGACCGCACATTTGCACGCGCTCCCGCCACCCCAGGTGCCCTCCCATCCGCACGGAGCCTCCCCAACTCACTAGGGCTTCCTCCATGCGGTGACCTGCTCCTGTGTGGCACGCTGCGCACTCTGCTTCTACCGCGCTCCTCCCTGTCTGAAACATCACTCAGGGAGGATGCACGTGACGCGGCGCCGGAACGCAAGCCCAGGGACATTGAGAGCCCGGACCACGTGGGCACCCTGCCGCTTGGCCTGCTCCCCAGGGCCAATGACCGGACCACCAGGGGGAAAGTTCCCCACCAGGGCCTGCGCCATAGATAGAACCGAGGCCAAGGCCTCGGGTGAAAGAGCCTGGAGCTGCTGCCAGGACGCTTGCCCGGCCGTAGCATGGCCCACTAGCCCCATATCCCCAGGAGGGGGATCAGTATTAGAATCGCTAAGGTTAGGGTAAAGGGGAGGGGGGAATCCGGTTGAACCAAGGGAACCCCGGGCAGTGACCCCACCCTAAGAAATGAAGGCCCAGGCCTAACTGCATCAGGGTGCGGGGGTTGAGTGCTTGAGGAGGGACCCTGGGACCCAGAGCTCACAGCAGTGGCTCCAGTTCCCAGCCCCCCCCCCCTCGTTGTAGGCCTTTTCTGGACCCTGGGGGCCGACTTGGTTTTTGAAACTGGGCAAGGGGGTACCACATCCTCAGAAGCTGATCCACTTTCTCTTGCAGCTCCCCTCATGCCTGGAACCACCTTCACCACTTCACTGTACCACTTTGGGGGCACAGACTTTCTCTTGGCCCGCTCCATCTCCACAGAAAAATTCTTCCTTGAAGTCTGGAACCAGGAACAAAAGAGGGCTGGATTTCCTGCAGTCAGGACCTATAAAGGTAAGCAGAAACACCCGCCCCTCCACTTGCAACAATGTAACATCTAGTACCTTCCAAACTTCAACTCAGTTATCCCTTAATTTTGTTACATGCCCAGTAGAGGGCCCTCCACTTCCATTATTGTGTCACAGTTACCTTTATCCCATATTTTTAGTCTACTACTTCAATTTTCTTCAAGGTTATTTAAAGGAACACTCAATCAAAATTAAACTTTCATTATTCAGATAGAGCATGCCATTTTAAACAACTTTTCAATTTACTTCCATTAACAAAATGTGCACAGTCTTTTTATATTTAAACTTTTTGAGTCACCAGCTCCTACTGAGCATGTGCAAGAATAAGTGTGTATGCATTTGTGAATGGCTGTCACATGGTACGTGTATGCATTTGTGAATGGCTGATGGCTGTCACATGGTACAGGGGGAGTGGAAAAAGACATAACTTTTAAAAATTGTCAGAAAAAAAATCTACTACTCATTTGAAGTTCAGACTCAGTGATATTGCATTGTATTGTTATCTTGCATTTGTTGATTATGCAAATCTACTGTGTTGACTGGTCCTTTAAGATATCATGTTTGCAACCTCAACCAATATTGGTAGCATTTATACTGCGGAAAATTAGCTACTTACAGTCTTAAACTGTTCACTTCTTATTTGGGCTCTGATGTACTATTCATCCATTCATAATGTCTTTAAAGTCCTTAGCCTCTGAACACATTCATCACTTCCAAAGCTTTCACCATGCCACTTTAATATAATATGTTTTGCATATTATATGTAACTAATTGAGTTCAGCCGTTTCAGCCACACCCATTGATAACAGATGCAAACATTTGAGCACATAGCTATGCAATCTCTATAGACAAAAATTCACAGTAAAATAGTTCATACTTTGGAGCTCAGTGACTTTAATTATGACACTGTCATAAGATGCCACCTTTGCCACACATTAATTCCTACTAGAACTGTTCTGGCCAAGTGTTATTGCTATTGTCTTTTGGAATCATCTAGGAGCAACAATGGATAATGGTCTGGGGGTGTTTCTCAGGGTTTGGGGAAGGCCACTCAGTTTCAGTAAAAGGTCATCTTAATGCTACAGGATAAAAAGACATTTGTAGACAGTTGGGTGCTTCCAATTTTGTTTCAACAGTTTGGGGAAGGGCCTTTCAAGTTTCAACATGACTGTGTCCCTGTTCACAAAGCAAGGGTCTATAAAAAAAATGTTTTGACAAGTCTGGAGTGAAAGAACTCAAGTAGCCTGCACAGAGCCTTTACTTCAATCCTATTGTACCTCTTTGGGTTGAATTGGAACACTGAATGCAAACCAGTCCGTCTCGTCCGACATCAGTGCCTGGGCTCACAAATGCTCTTTTGGCTGAATGGGCATAAATTCCCACAGACACACTTCAAAAATCTTCTGAAAACTGCTCTTTTATAGCTGCAAATGGGGGCCAACTACATATTAATGTCCATGGAATTTTGGAATGGGAAGTCCAGCAAGCTAATATACATGGGGTGGTCAAGCGTCCACATGCTACATATAAAGTAGATTTAATTTGTAAACCAGACTGCCTGACAAAGATTTCTTAGTGTCCTCGGCTAATTATCACTCACCATCATGGAGTTTTTTTTTTGTTTTGATTTTTTGAGCTTTGCAAGGTAATGCAGGAGTCTCTCCTTAATGGCTAGAACCCAAAATGGTGAGAGATATAACTATCAGAGAAATATTTGCCTTTCTAAAACTCTTTGAGGGACATTACAGTACTGACAAAACTTTTTAGATAATCTTGCTAGACCTGAGAGCTTTGGAAAATCAGACCCCAAGTGTCTTCAAAGCTTGCAATTTTTTCCACTCTTAATAAGGAATTAGAGGTTTTGCTTTTGTCATATTTATTTTTTATTTATTGTTTCAAAACAATAAATGGTTTCTCACTGACTCTTATGGGACTGTCTTAAATCTGCATTTAGGAGTCACATTAAATAAAAGTAAATTAAATATCAATAAATTGTATTATTTTCCTTTCAACTGATGTGCATTTACATCTCAGGATCTAGTTTACTTAATTTCATAGTTTACAAAACATCTTACATGACTTCTCTTTTTGCTAATCATCATGCCAGCCACCTCACACTGAATGATGAGCAAGATGGCTGCCACATTGAAAGATGGATGGGGAGAAATGAACTAACTTACTCTTATCAATAGTGATTTGTGAATGGCAAATTTCTATTAAAAAATTGGTAAATTATCTTTTAATCTCTAAAAAAAAATATATACAGATGCCAAGGTTTTAATTAATACCAATTAATACCAATTAATACCAATTAATACCAATTCATAATATTACACTCACACACACACATATACAGAGACACAGAGACAAACACACGCTCACGCAAACATATAGATATATATTTGGTTGTTAAAATTAATAATACTTTTTAGAGGTTAACATATTCTTAATTGCTACTGAGTTTGACATCATATGCAATGTCCTTTTAAAAATATAATTATCTGAGAAAATTATTGTGACTACTTTGTGGTCTCCTTTTTACAAAGCAGGAATCAAAATATGCAACATCATACTGGAAATCACAATAAGCAAAATATATTTTTTACATTTTCAAATACAAACAGAAAGAAAAGCCGTCTTCCAGGTACGAACAACAGCATAGTGCTTTTTATAGAGGAAAACGTTCTTGAACTATATCAGTCTGAACCTGCCTAAGTCCAGTCCAGCCCCAAAATGCCAGGCAATTCCCCTCTGAACAATTGAAATGGCAACCCTAGATGATTGTTTTGGCCTCCTGTGGTCCTCATCAGTGACGACGGTGCAGCCATACCCCTCTGTATATATTTTTTACATTTTCCCAGGATATTTTTTTCTAATGATAACCTTGAAGTAAATAACATAACTGATGCTAATTGAATATTATAGACTGATAATTTATAATTGTTAAAAACACAAAAAAAAAACATTGCGATTAAGTTTTTCATAAAATCAATTAAAATCAATTTAAAGGGACTTAAAAAAAACATTTTTATTTCATGATTCAGAAAGAGCATGCAATTTTAAACACTTTCCAATTTACTTTTATTATCAAATTTGCTTAATTTTCATGGAATCGTTTGTTGAAGGAGCAGCATTGCACTACTGTGCAGCCACCAATCAGCAGCTAGTTCCCAGTAGTGAATTGTTACTCCTGAGCCTATCTAGGTATGCTTTTCAAATAAGGATACAAACAGAAGGAAGCAAATTAGACAATAGAAATAAATTGGAATTTTTTAAAAAAAAAACATTGAATAATGAAATAAAAATGCTGGGTTTTATGTCCTTTTAAAGACAATGAAGAATATTGTTCACTCTGTTAAAACACACTTCAAACCACTCCCAAGGTAATACCCATATGTGTAGATTCTAACTTTACTGCTTTAAGTTCCTAGTAATTATTTTTCCTTTTTGACAAAAATTAGAGTGAACTTGGATACTTTATCAGATATCATTATTAAGCACTACATTACCTGTAATTCCTGATTAGGGCCAATTGCAAGTTTCATGATTCAGATGAAGTATGCAGTTAAAAAAAACAAAACAAAAAAAAACTTTCTAACATACTTACAATATCATTAATTTTTATATGCACACCTTCTAAGGCTCCAGCTCCTACTGAACATGTGCAAACGTGAACAGTACTTATGTATATTGCAGTGGCGTATTTAGGTTTTGTGCTGCCCTAGGCACTCAAAATTCTGCTGCCCCCTAACCCCCCTAGGTTTTAGGCTGTTTTTTGGCCATAATAGTTTTTGGTCAGGGTATAATGTGTCCTTCAATAAACCTGCATACACCCAGGTCAAATATCTATATATGTGTCTGTATATATATATATATATATATATATATATATATATATATATATATATATATATATATATATATATATATATATATATATGTAGCTGTAAAGATTCGATAAAGCAAAGCATTTTTAAATTTACTTGTATTATCAAATTTACTTTGTTCTCTTGGTATACATTGTTGAAAAGCAGGTGGCCATATAGTTCTGCAGACACATGCACAATCCTCAACCTACCTGCTTTTTTAACAAAGAATACCAATACAATGGAGTAAAATTGACAAGAGAAGTATACAGTTATGTTTTCTTAGATGAATTTGGGGTGGAGAATTTGGAGATATGATATGGCATTGTACATACGGTTATATGTGTGTTTGGTGTATACTGGTGGGTACACTTCTATATATTATAGTCACAAGGAAATGAAAGGGTTTGGAATATTTTTTTTTATTTGCAAAGTAGATATCAACTGAGCACTTATTTGCTAAATATCTGCATAAATGTGCATTTAAACTTTCATTTTGTGTTGCTTTACACATCATGGACAAAAACTCCTTATGCATTTTAAATACCTTCTTAAATACCCTCTTAAATACCCTCTTAAATACCCTCTTAAATACCTTCTTAAATACCCTCTTAAATAACCTCTTAAATACCCTCTTAAATACCCTCTTAAATACCCTCTTAAATACCCTCTTAAATACCTTCTTAAATACCCTCTTAAATACCCTCTTAAATACCTTCTTAAATACCCTCTTAAATACCCTCTTAAATACCCTCTTAAATACCCTCTTAAATACCTTCTTAAATACCCTCTTAAATACCTTCTTAAATACCCTCTTAAATACCCTCTTAAATACCCTCTTCAAAATGCACCCAAGAAAAAAAATACATTAATTTCCTTTAAAAGACAAAATATTCATTACTAGAATTCTGTCTGCTCAAATATTACTTTTTCATCATTTCTGTGAGTCTGACAGTTATTACAGTGGGCCCAGCCGTGTCATCATCTCCTCCAGTGTCTGGCAGGTGATAAGAGACCCATGTCTTGGCAGCAGCACTGGTGTATAGCAGCAGCTGGTGTATTTCACAGTCTGCATCTATAGGCTGAGGGCAGCGGTCTCCACCAGTGTCTGGCAGGTGAACTGAGCTGCAGGGCTCCTTAGATGTGGGCGGGGACATGGCTGGGCAGACTAGTGATGGACATTTATGGGTGGTGTGGAGGTAAATACAAGTTTGGAAAATCAGCTAGCCTAGAGAAACAGCCAGACAGAAATCCCAAATTGGGACAGTCCTTTAAAATGCTGGCCGGGGGGTTGCTCTGGCTAGTTGTAGTAAGTAACCTGACTTACCGGCCAGATCTGAAGACTTTGTTTTTCCCGCGCTCTCTAACTGCTCTTGTCCCTTGCACAGTGCTTGGCTCAGCTGGCTCCTCCCTCTTCCTCGCCAGTGTCCGGTCATGTTCCTTGTGCTGTATAGGAACCTGACCTGGCTGGAACTCGACGAGGAGCAAATAGCACTGCAGCATGGGGTACAGAGTGGTGCTGCATGTAGAGCCGTCACATGTGGTGGGTGGGGGTTCCGAGAGCATGGGGAGGCGGGCGCGCTGTGCATATAATTACTTATTCTCAAAATAAAAAACACTGGCCAAAACAGACAGTAAAATTGTTAATGTATATAAAAAAGTGCCGCCCCCTCATATCTGCCGCTCTAGGCCCGTGCCTTGTTGGCCTAGGCCATAATACACCCCTGGCATATTGTATTGTCTTTTGCTGTGTGTTGGTAAATTATTAAATTCTTCCATATTTAGTGGTCCTTTAATGTTTTTTTTTTAATAAAGTCAACAGACAGGCAATACCCTTTATCAACCAATGGGAAAGCTAAATATCAAATCAATACAATTGTCTAGATTTAAAGATGCTTGTTAGGCTGTCAAGATGTTTCAATTCATTAACCATTTGAGGCCTACTTATCAAGCCGTCAACTTACTTGCATTCAACGGCACCAATACGCTCGCCTGACATTGCCTAACATCGTGGCCGCGGACCTGAATACAATCTCCATATTTATATAAAAAGCTGGCAAAAAGCTGCACACCAAGTATAGGGCGATGAGCAGCGGACTGTTGTTAACTCGCTGCTCTTCGGCTTTTTCACGGCTTTGTTTGTATACTGTCACTAAGCACCGCCACTATACTAAACTGTTAAACCCCTATCCTGCCGCTCCTGGACCCTGCCGCAACTAAATAAAGTTATTAACCCATATCCTGCCGCTCCTAGAGCCCACCGCAACTAACTAAAGGTATTAACCCCTAAATCTCTGGCCTCCCACATCACTACCACTTACTAAACCTATTAACCCCTAAACCGCCAGCCCCCCACATCGCCATAAACTAAATTAAACTTTTAACCCCTAAACCTAACAACCCGCTAACTTTATATTAAATATTAACTCATCCCTATCTTATAATAAATTTAAACTTACCTTTAGATTTAAATTAAACTATATTAAACTAATAATTAATCTACCCTAACTGTTATACTAAAATTACAATGAACTATATTAAACTATTAATTAACCTACCCTAAATATTATACTAAAAATAAATTAAACTATATTACACTATTAATTAATCTACCCTAACTATTATACTAAAATTACATTAAACTATATTAAAATATTAATTAACCTAACCTATTATACTAAAAATAAATTAAACTATATTAAACTATTAATAAATCTACCCTAACTGTTATACTAAAATTACATTAAACTATATTAAACTAATAATTAATCTACCCTAAGTGTTATACTAAAATTACATTAAACAACAAATTAAATTAACTATATTATTTATTTAAAAACCTAACCCTACTCAAATAATTTAAATCTACAATATAAAATTACAAAGTTACAAAAACCTAACAACTAAGTTACAAAAAATAACAAACACTAAGTTACAAAAGAATAAATAAACACTAAGTAACACAAAATAAAAAAGAAATTATCAAAGATTTAAACTAATTACACCTAATCTAAGAGCCCTATGAAAATAACCGCCCCACAAAAAAATAAAAAAAACCCTAACCTACAATAAACTACCAATAGCCCTTAAAAGGGCCTTTTGCGGGGCATTGCCCCAAAGAAATCAGCTCTTTTACCTGTAAATAAAAAATACAAATACCCCTCCAACAGTAAAACCCACCACCCACAAAACCAACCCCCCAAATAAAAACCTAACTAAAAAAACCTAAGCTCCCATTGCCCTGAAAAGGGCATTTGGATGAGCATTGCCCTTAAAAGGGCATTTAGCTCTATTGCTGTCCAAACCCTAATCTAAAACTAAAACCCACCCAATAAACTCTTAATAAAGCCTAACACTAACCCCTGAAGATCCATTTACAGTTTTGAAGATCCGACATCCATCCTCAAAGAAGCTGGGAGAAGTCCTCATCGAAGCCGGCAGAAGTCTTCATCCAAGCGGCTAAAGTCTTCATCCAAGCCTACAGAAGTCTTCACCCAGACAGCATCTTCTATCTTCATCCATCCGGCACAGAGTGGCTCCATCTTCAAGACATCCGACGTGGAGCATCCTCTTCGTTTGACATCTTCTTGAACAATGAATGTTCCTTTAAATATGTCATCCAAGATGGCGTCCCTTAGATTCCGATTGGCTGATAGAATTCTATCAGCCAATCGGAATTAAGGTTGAAAAAATCCTATTGGCTGTTGCAATCAGCCAATAGGATTGAGCTTTCATCCTATTGGCTGATTGGATCAGCCAATAGGATTGAGCTCGCATTCTATTGGCTGATTGGATCAGCCAATAGGATAAAAGCTCAATCCTATTGGCTGATTGCAACAGCCAATAGGATTTTTTCAACCTTAATTCCGATTGGATGACATCATTTAAAGGAACATTCATTGTTCAAGAAGACGTCGAATGAAGAGGATGCTCCGCGTCGGATGTCTTGAAGATGGAGCCGCTCCGCGCCGGATGGATGAAGATAGAAGATGCTGTCTGGGTGAAGACTTCTGCTGGCTTGGATAAAGACTTCAGCCACTTGGATGAAGACTTCTGCTGGCTTTGATGAGGACTTCTCCTGGCTTCTTTGAGGATGTCAAATCTTCAAAACTGTAAGCAGATCTTCAGGAGTTAGTGTTACATTTTTTTAGGGGTTTATTGGGTGGGTTTTAGTTTTAGATTAGGGTTTGGGCAGCAATAGAGCTAAATGCCCTTTTCTTTGGGGCAAAGCCCCGCAAAAGGCCCTTTTAAGGGCTATTGGTAGTTTATTGTAGGTTAGGGTTTTTTTATTTTGGGGGGCTTTTTATTTTCATAGGGCTCTTAGATTAGGTGTAATTAGTTTAAATCTTTGATAATTTATTTTTTATTTTGTGTAACTTAGTGTTTATTTTTTTGTAACTTAGTGTTTGTTATTTTTTGTAACTTAGTTGTTAGTTTTTTGTAACTTTGTACATTTTTATTGCAGATTTAAATTATTTGAGTAGGGTTAGGTGTTTAAATATATAATATAGTTAATTTAATTTGTAGTTTAATGTAATTTTAGTATAACAGTTAGGGTAGATTAATTAATAGTTTAATATAGTTTAATGTAATTTTAGTATAATGGTTAGGGTAGGTTAATTATTAGTTTATTATAGTTTAATTTAAATCTAAAGGTAAGTTTAAATTTATTGTAAAATAGGGATGAGTTAATATTTAATATAAAGTTAGCGGGTTGTTAGGTTTAGGGGTTAATAGTTTAATTTAGTTTAGGGGTTAATAGGTTTAGTAAGTGCTAGTGATGTGGGAGGCCAGGGGTTAATACATTTATTTAGTTGCGGTGGGCTCCGGGAGCGGCGGGATAGGGGTTGATAACTTTATGTAGGTGGCGGCTGTGTCATGGTGGTAGATTAGGGGTTAATAAGTATAATGTAGGTGGCGGCGATGTATGGTGTGGCAGATTAGGGGTGTTTAGACTCAGGGTACATGTTAGGGTGTTAGGTGTAAACATAAATGTTATTCTCCCTGAGGAATCAATGGGATATCGGGCAGCAGCGAACATGAGCTTTCGCTGCTTTCAGACTCACATTGATTCCTATGGCATCCGCCGCCAGGGCGGCGGATTTAAAAAAAGGTACTCTGGGCCAGAATAGTGGCGAGCGTACCTGGTATGTATTTGTTAACTAGCAAAAGTAGTCAGATAGTGCTAAATTTGCATACAGAACATCTGTAATGACGTAAGCATCGATCTGTGTCGGACTGAGACCGGCGGATCGTATGTTAAGTCACACATTTCAACTTTGCCGGTCTGTAGGCCTTGATAACTAAGGGGAATCAAGCTCTCCACAATTACGCTGCTGAATTCCAGCGTATTTACGGTTGACGGCTTGATAAGTAGGCCTCTTTGAGTGCTAAGCTGGATTTAATATTTTTCAGTTTTTTGCTATTTTCAAATAAAAAAATTGACTTTTCTCCCCCCTAGATCACCAATACTTATACCATTTGAATAGTTGGGCAATTACCTTTCCAATGGTGGGTCTTGGGGGTCTGTAGCTGCTTAGATCCCTGAGATACAGGTTTCAAAGCAGCATGCCCGCTTTACCTATACTTTTTATTGACAATTTTAAATAAAGTTGCACAGTAACGTCATCACGTCATTGTGCGTGACGTCACTTCACGTAACAGGAAGCCCCGGTGATGCCTGTCACTATGCAGGCCTGATCGCAGGGGTAGGAGCGGGTGGGAGCCCCCAGATTGCAAAAAAGCACTCAAGTAGCTCACTTCACCTACCTATTTTAGCCAATCACCAGTGGGATTTCCTGCCAACATATCTTGTACAGCAAACGAGAACCACTAGCAACGCATTAAATCATTAATTACGCTTGAACACTTTGGAAACACGTTTACAAAAGGTTTTGTGTGAAAGTGTTTAACTGTTAAATATTCACCTCTATTTTTTATGTTAAAGTAGTCTTGCTGGATAGAAAATAATGTGTCTTGACATTCTTGCAGACACCAAAAATGGGCTGACCATGAGTTTTTAAGCAACTTTTCAAGGCATTGGGGCCAATTATATAAACCTTGCAATTTCAGACGTGGATTTCTCGCCAACTTTCACAAGAACAGGTCTGGTGGGATTATCGTAAAAAAGGAGAAGTCTCTGGAAGTAGCAAGATGTCTTCTATTAAAAGTAATAGAGCTTGCTGGAAAGGGAGGCTTCACAACGTGGAGCGAAGTTAGCAGTGAGCAGGGGAACCCTTTAAAAATTAAATCAAGCAGCCAATGTAAATCTTACAATCCCCTATATTTGGTATACATGTGTTTTTCTATTAGTTATAAGTATTTTCAGTGTATTGAGAAACGCTCACCACCTTTTAGTTGTGTAAAAAAAACTGTGAGATCTGTAGTGCGGAAATATTTACAGAATTAAGCAGGGATTAGAGAGACAATTTTATATACGCCTATAGAACGCCCATGTTCAGCCCATTTTATGAAAAATAATAATTACACTTTGTATTTTGTACTTAAAAGTTTTAATTTCTAAGTGATTTTTGCATATCCAGTGGGCCAAGTAGTCAAGAGTTTTCACTTAAATTGCAACTCCACAAAGAAATGGTAAAAATGGTTAAAGGGACAGTAAAGTCCAAATTAAAAGTAATCATTTAGAACGGACATGTCACTTTATTTGTTCTCTTGGTATTCTTGGTTAAAAGCTAAACCTAGGTAGGTTCATATGCTAATTTCTAAGCCCTTGAAGGCTGCCCCTTATTTGAATGCATTTGATACAATTTTTCGCAGCTAGAGGGCGTTAATCCATGTCTGCCATATAGATAGCATTGTGCTCATGCCCGTGGAGTTATTTAAGAGTTAGCACTAATTGCCTAAATGCATGTCTTTCAAAAGATCTGAGATAATTAGGCAGTCTGCAGAAGCTTAGATACAAGGTAATCACAGAAGTAAAAAGTATATTAATATAACCGTGTTGGCTATGCAAAACCGGGGAATGCTAAATAAAGGGATTATTTATCTTTTTAAACAACAACATTGTTGGTGTTTAGTGTGCCTTTAACCAGAAAATCTTAATGTGACCGTCATTTTTTTAGCTCACACTATACTTGTTATGGAGAGTGCAGGGTGTGCTATAAGCAAAACACAAAATACTGCTGAAAAATGTTGCATTTTTTGGTACCTGAAGTAAACTATTATTGTTTGATAGCTTATTATAACACAACACGTGTAAATTATTTGGAAATAAACTATTTCAGGTATATGACAAGGGTTGGGTTCAAACGTGTATACTTCAGAACGTTTTCCTCAGTGAAAAGCACAACTGGGCTAAAAGAGGTTGTTCCTAGGTCGTAACGCACCATAGAACAAGCTACTAAGCTGTTGTTCATTTCTGGTAGAGCGCTTCTCTCTTTGTATGCTCAAAAGTGTATATGTATGTGGGTGTATTTGTGTATATATATATATATATATATATATATATATATATGTATGTATGTATATATGTGTATGAGAGTATATGTGTTTATGCATATGTATGTATGTATGTGTGAAGTGTTCTATAGTTAAAAGTTAATGAAGTCTATTATGTATGGATTCAGTACATCCACATGTAGATGTTAGCGCTCCCTAGACTGTATATTTAGTGAAATATCACTTTAACTTGTAAAATGGCACACAAGAGCACTAATATTTTCACTCTTCACTTTTAATCTTGGCCAGAATGTTTAAGTTTGTTCTCAGCAGATATTATATTAGAATTCAACAGATTCAATAGCAGAGTTCTAGAACGTATGAATCAAAGTGCTTGTCAGATAGCTCACTTATATAAATACACATTTAAAATGATAACATTTACTTTTATCTATTTGTTACTAGTGATGTCGCGAATTGTTCGCCGGTGAATAGTTCCCGGCGAACATAGCTTGTTCGCGTACGCAGCGGCGGGCGAACATATGCGATGTTCGATCCGCCCCCTATTCATCATCATTGAGTAAACTGTGACCCTGTATCTCACAGTCTGCAGACACATTTCAGCCAATCAGCAGCAGACACTCCCTCCCAGACCCTCCCAGCTCCTGGACAGCAGCCATTTTAGATTCATTCAGAAGCTGCATTGTTAGTGAGAGGAGGGACAGTGTAGCTGCTGCTGATTTCATAGGGAAATTGGTAGCTAGGCTAGTGTATTCAGTGTCCACTACAGTCCTGAAGGACTCATCTGATCTCTGTTGTAAGGACAGCACCCCAAAAAGCCCTTTTTAGGGCTAGAACATCAGTCTTTGTTTTGTTTTTTTTGCCTGTGTAATTTTGAATGTGAAACATCAGTCTGCTAGTGTAATCTAATTGCAGTTGCCTGCCTGCAGTGCCACCACTCATATCTGTTGTAACAGTAGTGTAAATTTAAAAAAAAAAACTTTTTTGACTGTGAAACATCAGTCTGCTAGTGGAATCTAAAAGCAGTTGCCTGCCTGCCAGCGTGTGTGCCAGGCCCACTTGCCAACTAGTGCCACCACTCATATCTGTTGTAACAGTAGTGTAAATTTAAAAAAAAAAACTTTTTTGACTGTGAAACATCAGTCTGCTAGTGTAATCTAATTGCAGTTGCCTGCCTGCCAGCGTGTGTGCCAGGCCCACTTGCCAACTAGTGCCACCACTCATATCTGTTGTAACAGTAGTGTAATTTTTTTAAAAAAAAAACTTTTTTGACTGTGAAACATCAGTCTGCTAGTGTAATCTAATTGCAGTTGCCTGCCTGCCAGCGTGTGTGCCAGGCCCACTTGCCAACTAGTGCCACCACTCATATCCGTTGTAACAGAAGTGTACATTTTTAAAAAAAAAAACTTTTTTGACTGTGAAACATCAGTCTGCTAGTGTAATCTAATTACAGTTGCCTGCCTGCCTGCCAGCGTGTGTGCCAGGCCCACTTGCCAACTAGTGCCACCACTCATATCTGTTGTAAAAGTAGTGTAAATTTAAAAAAAAAAAACTTTTTTGACTGTGAAACATCAGTCTGCTAGTGTAATCTAATTGTAGTTGCCTGCCTGCCAGCGTGTGTGCCAGGCCCACTTGCCAACTAGTGCCACCACTCATATCTGTTGTAACAGAAGTGTACATTTTTTAAAAAAAAAACTTTTTTGACTGTGAAACCTCAGTCTGCTAGTGTAATCTAATTGCAGTTGCCTGCCTGCCAGCGTGTGTGCCAGGCCCACTTGCCAACTAGTGCCACTACTCATATCTGTTGTAACAGTAGTGTAAATTTTTTTTAAAAAAACTTTTTTGACTGTGAAACATCAGTCTGCTAGTGTAATCTAATAGCAGTTGCCTGCCTGCCTGCCAGTGTGTGTGCCAGGCCCACTTGGCAACTAGTGCAACCACTCATATCTGTTGCAAAAGTAGTGTAAATTAAAAAAAAAAACATTTTTGACCGTGAAACATCAGTCTGCTAGTGTAATCTAATTGCAGGTGCCTGCCTGCCTGCCAGTGTGTGTGCCAGGCCCACTTGGCAACTAGTGCAACCACTAATATCTGTTGTAATAGTAGTGTAAATTTTTTTAAAACATTATTTTTTGACTGTGAAACATCAGTCTGCTAGTGTAATCTAATTGCAGTTGCCTACCTGCCAGCGTGTGTGCCAGGCCCACTTGCCAACTAGTGCCACCACTCATATCTGTTGTAACAGTAGTGTAAATTTAAAAAAAAAACTTTTTTGACTGTGAAACATCAGTCTGCTAGTGTAATCTAATTGTAGTTGCCTGCCTGCCAGCGTGTGTGCCAGGCCCACTTGCCAACTAGTGCCACCACTCATATCTGTTGTAACAGTAGTGTAAATTTAACCCCTTAATGACCGAGGATGTACGTCATACGTCCTCAGAAAAAAGGCAGTTAACGCCTGAGGACGTATGGCGTACGTCCTCGGTTTGGAAAGCAGCTGGAAGCGATCCTCATCGCTTCCAGCTGCTTTCCGGTTATTGCAGGATGCCTCAATATCGAGGCATCCTGCAATAACAATTTGTACCCCTCCGGTTCAGAGAGAGCCACTCTGTGGCCCTCTCTACACCGGACATCGATGGCCGCAATCGTTGGTGGGTGGGAGCTGCAGTGGGAGGCGGGTGGGCGGCCATCGATGGCTTCAGAGACACAGAGGGGGGCGGGATCGGGGGCGGGAGAGTCAGGGGCGCGCACAGACATGCGCGCGTGCACGGGGGATCGGCGGGCGGGCGTGTGCACGGGAGGGAGCGGGTGGGAACCGCTTACACTACAGAAATTATCCTGTAATAAGTGGGAGGAAGAGGGGGAATAAATGCCCCCAAAAAGTAATCTAAGGCATCTTGGAGGGGGTGGGGGTAGGGGTTGGTCGTGGGGAAGCTACACTACAGAAAAAATTTAAAAAAATAAATAAAAAAGAGAAAAAAATATTGTTAACTGGGTACTGGCAGACAGCTGCCAGTACCCAAGATGGCCCCCAATAAGGCAGGGGGGGTTAGAGAGCTGTTTTGGGGGGGGTCAGGGAGGTTGGGGGCTAAGGGGGGGATCCTACAAAGTAGCATATGTAAATATGCTAAAGATGTATTTTTTTTCTTTAAAAAAAAACTTTTATTTTAGTACTGGCAGACTTTCTGCCAGTACTTAAGATGGCAGGGACAATTGTGGGGTGGGGGAGGGAAGGGAGCTGTTTGGGAGATATCAGGGGGTCTGATGTGTCAGGTGGGAGGCAGATCTCTACACTAAAGCTAAAATTAACCCCGCAAGCTCCCTACAAACTACCTAATTAACCCCTTGACTGCTAGCCATAATACATGTGTGATGCGCAGCAGCACTTATCGGCCTTCTAATTACCAAAAAGCAACGCCAAAGTCATATATGTCTGCTATTTCTGAACAAAGGGGATCCCAGAGAAGCATTTACAACTATTTGTGCCATAATTGCACATGCTGTTTGTAAATAATTTCAGTGAGAAACCTAAAATTGTGAAAAATTTAGCGTTTTTTTTAATTTGATTGCATTTGGCGGTGAAATGGTGGCATGAAATATACCAAAATGGGCCTAGATCAATACTTGGGGTTGTCTACTACACTACACTGAAGCTAAAATTAACCCTAGAAGCTCCCTACATGCTCCCTAATTAACCCCTCACTGCTGGGCATAATACACGTGTGGTGCGCAGTCGCATTTAGCAGCCTTCTAATTAGTAAAAAGCAAAACCAAAGCCATATATGTCTGCTATTTATGAACAAAGGGGATCCCAGAGAAGCATTTACAACCATGTATGCTATAATTGCATACGTTTTTTGTAAATAATTTCAGTGAGAAACCTAAAGTTTGTGAAAAAAATTGTGAAAAAGTGAACAATTTTTTTTATTTGATCGCATTTGGCGGTGAAATGGTGGCATGAAATATACCAAAATGGGCCTAGATCAATACTTTGGGATGTCTTCTAAAAAAATATATATATACATGTCAATGGATATTCAGGGATTCCTGAAAGATATCAGTGTTCTAATGTAACTAGCACTAATTTTGAAAAAAAGTGGTTTGGAAATAGCAAAGTGCTACTTGTATTTATGGCCCTATAACTTGCAAAAAAAGCAAAGAACATGTAAACATTGGGTATTTCTAAACTCAGGACAAAATTTAGAAACTATTTAGCATGGTTTTTGTTTGGTGGTTGTAGATGTATAACACATTTTGGGGGTCAAAGTTAGAAAAAGTGTGTTTTTTTCCATTTTTTTCCTCATATTTTATAAAATTTTTTATAGTAAATTATAAGATATGATGAAAATAATGGTATCTTTAGAAAGTCCATTTAATGGCGAGAAAAACGGTATATAATATGTGTGGGTACATTAAATGAGTAAGGGGAAAATTACAGCTAAACACAAACACCGCAGAAATGTAAAAATAGCCTTGGTCCCAAACGGACAGAAAATGGAAAAGTGCTTTGGTCATTAAGGGGTTAAAAAAACTTTTTTGACTGTGAAACATCAGTCTGCTAGTGTAATCTAATTGCAGTTGCCTGCCTGCCAGCGTGTGTGCCAGGCCCACTTGCCAACTAGTGCCACCACTCATATCTGTTGTAACAGTAGTGTAAATTTAAAAAAAAAAACTTTTTTGACTGTGAAACATCAATCTGCTAGTGTAATCTAATTGCAGTTGCCTGCCTGCCAGCGTGTGTGCCAGGCCCACTTGCCAACTAGTGCCACCACTCATATCTGTTGTCAGGGCTGCCACTAGAAATTTTGGGGCCCCTGACTTAACCATTGATCAGGGCCCCCCCCCCCCCTCCTTTGACACTTGCAATTTTTGACCAAGTGACTAAAATGTATATGCACTTTATTCTTAAGTGTCTATTTAAACCTGGAAATGTTGTAAAGGAAGTAACATACAAACACACACACACTCACACATAAGGATTCACATATAGACACTCTAGCAGACACGCAAAGAAACACACTCAGACACAGACACCCAAACAGACACTCAGCACTTGTTTACATTGACTTGACAAGTAATGAGGTAAACTACAGTTTTGTAAAAAAAAAAAAGGAGATTTAGAAAACAAAATATGGAGTTCTGATTATCTTTTTGTAAAGGAAGATGCCAACTAAATGATGACAACAGCATGCAGTGGCTAAAAGGAAGGGACCTGAACTGCCTAAACAATAATTTAAAGGTTAAATAGTAGATTGTGGACTTCTGGAAAGGTCTCATTAGTCTCAAAGTCTGTAGAAAGATGTGATTAATCAGTAGTAAGGTCAAAATGTCCTAAAAAGGAACAGACAATGGACACACACACACATAAACTCAAACTTGCACATACACCCACGGAAACACTGACAGAGACAGCCTCAGAAAACACATAAAAGACATACACACACAGAGACACAAACAGAAAACACACAAAGACATACAAACACAGGGAGACAACCACATAAAACACAGAAAGACATACATACACACTCCCTCACTGAGACATCCACAGAAAACACACAAAGACATACACACACCCTAATTTCTACAGCATTGTCAAATAATCATAAATACACTGCTGCTAAAAAAAATTGTTTTTATGGACCCCTGGTCCAACCATACAACTACTACCACACTGAAGTTACAATCTGAAATTGCACAAAGAAATAAAAAACATTTGCTAAGTAAGTACTACCTCCTCTGCAAAAGTGATCTTCCGTCTGACTCGCACACACTGTACAAAGTAAGTGCCAAGTCTGTCTCACACTGTGCATAGTGGTTTAGTGCACACTCAGAAATCCTCTCAAATTCTAATACTTTACTCCTTGTAATAATATTTCCCATTCTCAATTAGCACTCTGCTGTAGTACCCACTGGTGGCTGCTAAAATGTAAAAAAGAAAAAAATTTTTTTTTTTAGTTTTTGCCTCATGGCCCCCCCCCCGGCCCTTTGGGCCCCTGACAGGAGTCACCCCTGTCACCCCCTGATGGCGGCCCTGTATGTATTTATGTGTTTATATGTGTATATATGTTTGTAAATACATATATACACATATAAATACCCAAATACATATGTATACATATATAACCATATATATATATACACAGAAAAACATATGTACACACACATACAAACATATATATACAGTTGTGCTTATAAGTTTCCAAGTTTCCTTCCCCTGCAGAATTTATGATTTCTTGACCATTTTTCAGAGAATATGAATGATAACACAAAAACTTTTCTTTCACTCATGGTTAGTGTTTGGCTGAAGCCATTTATTATCAATCAACTGTGTTTACTCTTTTTAAATCATAATGACAACAGAAACTACCCAAATGACCCTGATCAAAAGTTTACATACCCTGGTGATTTTAGCCTGATAACATGCACACAAGTTGACACAAAGGGGTTAGAATGGCTATTAAAGGTAACCATCCATACCATAGATGGATTCAGTCAAACACTAACCATGAGTGAATTATTATTTTTTTTGTGTTATCATTCATATTCTCTGAAAAATGGCCAAGAAATCATAAATTCTGTCAGGGTATGTAAACTTATGAGCAAGACTGTATATATACATACATATCCATCTTTAGACATGTACTATATATGTATGTATCTCAATATTAAAGCCCTTTGCCTGCCTTTTTTTAACACCTGAGACCTCATATGTTTGAGCCATTATAGCTTTTTTGTGCAATATTTTATTTGAATAAATTTTATTAGATAGCATTATTATGAGGGTAACTATACTTTGTAATGTATTTTTGTGTGTTTTGCGCAACATTTTTGTTTACCGAAACAGTTAACCAGAGCTCTGAAATTGTAGTAATCATTCTAGCGTAAATCGGGATTGCACTCAAACGGTCGTGTTTATTTTAAGCTCGTAATACCCGATGAGCACAAACACCCACAATAAACCCCTTATCGCTCACGCAAATGTTTGCGCTCCACTCGTAATCTGGCCCTTAATGTTTAATGTCCCTTTAAATTCATATAAAAGATGATTTATGCAAATATTTTGAAATATAATGTTTGCTTTATAAAATCTACATATAGTAACCAAATATATCTTACAGTTGAGTTCTGCTTTGCATTTCTCAAAGACTTATGCAATGCCTGTGTGTCTTTTCATAATTTATATGATCAGTTAATTTTGAGTCTATTTAATTAAATTCAATGACAGTTTTCATGCAAATGATGACCCTATTGGTTGGTTTTGTTTCAGATTCTTCTGTTTAAGAACTGATATAGTATAAGGTTTAGCAAACAATTTAGAGAGGAATTGATTAAACATAGCCAGGAAAGCCTCTGGCAAATATCTTTGAAATTCCACAGATGGCATAAATTTTATCAACTACCAAAGATCAACAAAAACATTTATTGCTCTCAAAATGGAATTAATTTATATTAATTACATGAAACAACTTTTCCAAGTTTCAACATGCATAGTGTTAGTCCAGACACATTTTCCTGTGTATTATAAACGCTGCTGAAAGAGATTATTGCCAAATTAAATCAAAACAAAATAAGTCTCAATTTTAATAACATAAGTTACATATCAGGGTTAATTGGTAGTTTAGAATGTAGCACTGCTATTAATTTAATTAATGTTAGTTCTATTAGGATTAGTGATAATGAGATTAAAAAACAACTTGGTTTATGATTCTTGTATTTAAAAGTTAACAATATGTTAGTAGGAGTCATTTTATTAGCATTGCAGTTTATCTCACAGTTCTGGAATTTGCAATAAACTTCTGTTGGGGGGGTTTATTAAAATGTTACCTTTATTTCAGTGTAACCTTTTATTGTGAATCTTCTACTGATCATCTTGTAAAATGATTAAACATACATTTGCTTCATAAATGAAAACAAAATATTCAACTAATGTGACTAAAGTGACACAAAGAAAAAAGTTATACAAATTAAATAACTGTGCTAAGATGTGACAAAATGATAGAATGTATACGTAAAATAATACTTAGGGCAAGATTTAGCAATTTGCGAGCGGAAGGGATTCACATGTTGTGAACCTGTCGGCATCTTATTGCTAATTGTGCGGTCGAATGTGGTCCCAATATTTATCATTGAATGAAAGAACGCTTGTGCAAAACCCCGCTTACCCTCGCACAATATCGGAGTAGGGCTTGTTAATCACCCCGGTCGAATGAATCCAGGGTGATTTTTATCTGCCAGCTCCAGTTGGCGGAGAGGGTTTATAAAGCAGCAGTTTAAACTGCTGCTGCATAAATCTCAGTTGCAGGATCAAATTAGCGAGCATGCAACCGATCAGGCCATTCACCCTGTTATAAATCTTGCCCTTAAAAGGATACAACACCCACATTTTTTATTTCATGATTCAGATAGAGCAGACAATTTTAAGCAACTTTCTAATTTACTCCTATTATAAATTTATTTTTGTTCTCTTAATATCTTTATTTGAAAAAGTAGGAATGTATGCTTAGGAGCCGGTTCAGCACCTGATTGATGAATACATTTCGCCTTAAATGAGCAAGCACTACCTTGGTGCTAAACCAAAAATGGGCTGGCTCCTAAGCTTACATTCTTGCAAATAAAGATACCAAGAGAAAGAAGAAAAAATTGATAATAGGAGTAATTAGAAAGTTGCTTAAAATTAAATGCTCTAGCAATTTATGATCTAAATGGATAGTGCCTCAGTTATCGTCAAAAAAAAGAGCAGGTGAGAAACAGCGTAATTCTGTCACATAAGATTTATTTCAGCTTAAATATATGCCATACTCACAAACAATAGCTGCAAGGTCACTTACCAAAACATCCTAGACAAAGTGTGTAAGTAATAGAATAATGTATGACTTTAGAAGCAAACTGTGCTAGTAATGTAATATTTCAACTTTGTGTTCACTTTAAATAAAGTTTTGCTAAGTACTCCTGTTGCTATGTTAAAGGGGCATAAAACTCAATTTTTTTCTTTCATAATTCAGACAGCGCGTGTGATTTTAAACAACTTTACAGCTTACTTCTGTTATCCAATGTTCTTCATTCTCTTGGTATCCTTAGGTTGAAAAGCATTCCTAGACTAAGGAGCAGAAATGCACTACTGAGAGCTAGCTGCTTATTGGTGGTGGTTGCACACAAATGTTTCTTATCTTTGGCTCCCAGTAGGGCATTGCTGCATCTTCAACAAAGGATACCCAGAGAATGAAGCACATTTGATAATAGAAGTAAATTGGAAAATTGTTTAAATCATTTGCTGTATTTGAATAATGTACTACAAGACAAGAGCTTTGGTTTTCATGGCCCTTTAAAGGAGCATGAAATATTATCAAATAGTAATATGAAATGTTTAATTATGCATAATAAAGCTTTACAATATACATTCAATATTTATATAACTCCCTTTACTTTAACTCTGAAATGCGGGTTTTAAAATTCTGAGATTTGGAAGTGCACACTGAAGAATGCACAAGCCTAACATTGCTACATAACCGTCTTTAACCACGCACAGGTGATAACATACAACAAAACAAAACATTTCGTTAACAGAATGAAAGTGGCAAATCTTGTCTATCCAGAAGACTAGTTTCTCAAAATAAGTGTTGGGAAAAGTTTGGCCATTGAAATCAATTGCAACAAACACAATATTAAAGTATTCAGAAAGTGATCTAACTTTTCTGGCACATTTATTTATTGCAAGACTACAGATACATTTTATAAGGTGTTTCACATCCTTTTTAACATTCCAGACCCTTGCTGGAAGCTACTTTCCATAGAGCCTTACTATGTTCTATCGTAAGAAACGTACATCAAATGTGTGACATGCCTTCTTTTATTCTGCATTCACTAAAGGAACAGTCTACTCCAGTTTTTTTTATTGATTATACAGATAGATAATCCCTTTATTACCCATTCCCCAGTTTTGCATAACCAACATATCCATATTAGTATACTTTTTACCTCTGTGATAACCTTGTATCTAAGCCTCTTCAGACTGTCCCCTTATTTCAGTTCTTTTGACAGACTTGTAGTTCAGCCAATCAGTGCTTACTTATAAATAACTCCACAGAAGTGAGCACCATGTTATATATATTAAACAAAAAAACTAGCACTGTCTAGCTGTTAAACGCTGTCAAAATATATTGAGATAAGAGGCAGCCTTCAAGGGCTTAGAAATTAGCATATGAGCCTACCTAGGTTTAGCTTCTAACAAAGAATACTAAAAGAACAAAGCAGATTTGATGAAAAAAAGTAAATTGGATGCCCTATCTGAATCATGAAAGTTTAATTTTGACTAGACTGCAGGGTCGGCTCCAGAATGAATGAAATGGTGGGGGGCATTTTTTTTCACGAGGGGGCACGCATTTACAAAGCATGTATGAGAGTCAAAATAAGAGCAGAGCTACATATACTGGCTTATCCACCACTATTAACATTTGTAGAATATGTGCTAAATCACTAGGTAAAATAGTGACGGCTTAATCCTATGCAGCGCACGAAAACAGAGCCATTAAACTTGAGACCCCCAGTGCAATAGCTCCTTAAAACAATTCACCCCTTAATCACCATGATCCAAAACCCTTAAACTCATTCTCAATTTCAAATCTCAATCATGTCCCTTAACAGCCATGTACCCCAAACCCCCCAATGCATTTATCCCCTTTGTTTGCAATAGCAGTGAGGATCCTAGGTTTTCAGGTACTGGTAATTTGTAGATTAGATTTAGCTATACCTGTTTCACAATACCTAACGGATATCAGGCTACTTAATACAACCTATGTACTGTGAACCTATAAGAATATGATTGCATCATATAAATATAAGTCTATAAATAACTACCGGCTTCTATCGACGCCTCAAAAGTACACTGCGATCTTAAGCCCGGTCTAAGATCACAGTGCACTTTTGAGGCATTGATAAAAGCCGGTAGCCATTTATAGACTTACATTTATATGATACAATCTAAGAAAATGAGTAACTCATGATAGTTAGGTAAAATTAATAGGGTTAAAGACAAGTCCAAAAAGTCTCTAATTAACTTCTAATCCTATATAATAAAAGACAAGAGTTTGTCTGAAGCCGTCATGCGCAGTTCAGACAAACTCTTGCCGCGAGGACCCGGCAGCAGCGCGAGGACCCGGCAGCTCAGCTGAAACACAGAGGCGCGCGAGGACCCGGCAGCTCAGCTGAAACACAGAGGCGCGCGAGGACCCGGCAGCTCAGCTGAAACACAGAGGCGCGCGAGGACCCGGCAGCTCAGCTGAAACACAGAGGCGCGCGAGGACCCGGCAGCTCAGCTGAAACACAGAGGCGCGCGAGGACCCGGCAGCTCAGCTGAAACACAGAGGCGCGCGAGGACCCGGCAGCTCAGCTGAAACACAGAGGCGCGCGAGGACCCGGCAGCTCAGCTGAAACACAGAGGCGTGCGAGGACCCGGCAGCTCAGCTGAAACACAGAGGCGCGCGAGGACCCGGCAGCTCAGCTGAAACACAGAGGCGCGCGAGGACCCGGCAGCTCAGCAGAAACACAGAGGCGCGCGAGGACCCGGCAGCTCAGGGGGGGGGGGGGAAGAGAGAGAGAGAGAGGGGGGGGGGGGGAAGAGAGAGAGAGAGAGAGAGAGAGAGAGAGAGAGAATGAGAATCACAACGAGAATCACAACACGGCCTGTGTCAACGGGCTTTATGACTAGTTCCAAATAAGAGGTTAAGACACGGAGCTCCTTGCAGATGCGTGATGCAACCTCACAGTTCACCCCCAGCATGCAGCATTACATAACAATTGATTATTTTATTTATTATTTTTAAAGTGTATGATCATATCAATATTTTTTGAGGGGGCACAGCATTCTATTTGGGTGGGCATTGCCCCCCCTTATAGCCGACCCTGCTAGACTGTCCCTTTAAAGTTTACCTCTATAAGTCAAACAGTTACAGACCTAATGACGTTTATTTTAGCTATTTAAAAACTTTTATTGTGCTCAATAAGAATAGGCCAAATAGTTTGTATTGATTGTTTTAGAAAGTGTGGGTAGTGGCTGGTAATTATCTTAGTCAACTACCTTTAGTAGCTGATAGATTCATATTCATTAACACTCATTTGTAAACCTAAACTCTTGTGGGAAAAAAAAAAATTCTGAACATTTCAATTTAAAAAAAATTCAAAGAGATATGTACAAACTCCTTCTCACATCTGCAAGTTGTGAGGGAATCACTTTTATCATCAATGAAGAAACATCTGTCTTGTAACTGTTCCACTGTGAAGGCTTACAGCACTATAAATAAGAAAATTGTAATAAAGAAATAATCTTTATTTCCCCCAATAAAATAGCCCTCACTAACATAAGAAGAAGAAAAAATAGACTCAATTTGATCAGCTTTGCAAGAGTCAAACACGATAGTGAGTCAAAATACTTCTTAAAAGCAAGAGTCTTAACGAATTACACATAATTTAAATCAGTGTTGATGAAAAATACTGGCCACACCCCCAGGGAATGTAAAATAATGCCCCTTGTTAGTCTCCACAATGTGTCTGAGACAGCTTCTGATCTGTCCAGTGAAAATATTCCCATTAAAAAAAAAAATCAAAAAAAAAATCAAAAAAAAAAAATTAACAAATACAGAATACAAAAAAGGGGACACTCAAACTATCAGTCATCACATTTTTAAGGTTCTTGGATATTAGATACCATAAATATTCATGTAAAAAAAAAAAATAACAAAGAAAGTCTATGGTGCTGGATGGTAGAATTTTGTGGCTTTACCTCAAACTCAAACAGTGGCATTTGTCTGTAAACAATGGCTTTGCAGCAAAATATATAAAAGGGGGCACTACATAGCATAACGATCAATCCTTATTGGAAATTATTCCTTTAACTCAGATAGACTTAAACTCACACTATGTAAACACCTATTTGAATGTGTAAACTGGCAGGCTGACCTCAGAGTTTCTCAGGTAACTCACTGTGGAACAGTAGGGTCCTTTAATGAAGAACACTTCAACCAAACACTTGTAAAAATAATGTTCCTTTATTAAAGACCTGTCCAATAGATTACACTAATAACATTTATTGCAATGCTTTTCTTGGGGACAATACAAGCTTGTTGTTTCATCTTCCTGGTTTATTAAGGTGAACAAGCACTTAGGGAGGGGCAAGACTGAGGTTACAATGTCTTTCAGAATATTACAGGGATGCAATGGTATTATAATACTTCAGTACTATTACTTTATTGAAGGACATTCAGGGCTAGATTACAAGTGGAGACCTATATCATTACGCACCCACAAATGGGCAAAAATAACCAGCAATTATAAGTTGCTGGTTATTGCTATTGCAAGCTCTCAGTAGCAAATAGCACTTATAAATGAACCAGAGATTAGATCTCTGGTTAATTTTCTAAAACCGCCCCAAATGCCCTCAAAATAGAGGGCATTATAGTCTTTAATTTAAAAAAAAAATGTAGTATTTAAAAAAAAAAAAAAAAGGCACTAGGCAGTTTTGGGGCTTTAAAGTGGGTCTGGGTGTAAGAAAAAAAAAAGCACTAAAAAGTGCCTTTACATAGCGTTCTATGTGAACTGTGTGTTGCCAGTAAATATATATGTATGTACACATATTAACACATAAATATATATGTATGTAGTCATATACATAAATATTTACAAATTGCTTCATTCGCTTACCCCCTACGCTGTGCGAGTTCTCATGCCGTGTGTCACAGCATGAGAAAGAGGCTCCCATTTGAGCCTATGGAAGCACGCTCTTTTGAGTGCAATGCTTCCCAGCAATGCAAACGTGAGCTCATGTTCGCATTGCATCCAACTTGTAATACCAGTGCAGATTAGTGTGCGCTGGTATTACGAAGCACAGCGCTAAAATTGCTTTTAAGAAAGCGAAATTTAGCACTCCACTTGTATCTGTTGAGATATCAATATGCACACTAAAATGTGTTATATCATTCCTGGGTATAGAGGAACAATAAAGGTTATTACACTGTCTGGGGCCCTCTGTCATTCATTCCACAACTGGCTGTGTATCTCTACTAGCAAAACCCCTCACATTTTACTAAGAAAAGAACAGTTTAAATCTTATAAAACATATTGTGTGAATATCTTATGCAAAGAAATTCTTAAATATTGGCATATATGAAAACTACTTGCAAAAAGAGCAACATTAGAACAAGCGAGTTTAAACTCGTTTTACAGATTCAGGAGTCATTTGTGGAAGTATTTATGTACAGAAAAGGTGGTTGCTTCATGAAATAGACTTCCAAAAGAGGTGCTTAGGAGATAGACTGCTAAGAAAATGATAGAATGCCTGGAATATGCATAAGACTACTATCCTAAAAAATAATTAGTCTTGTACATTGGAAGGCAATATAGACAGATTTGGTTAAATTTTTGGTGCTTAAAGGGAAAGGAAACCCCAACAATATATTTCAAGATTTAGATAGAACATACAATTTTAAACAACTTTCCAATTTACTTCTATTATCAAATTTTCTTCATTTTCTTGTCATCCTTTGCTGAAGGGACAGCGTTGCGCCACTGACAGCTAGTTGAAAACATCTAATTAGCCAATCATAAGACAAATGTGTTCAGGCACCAATCAGCAGCTAGCTCCCACTAGTGTGGGATATGTGCATATTCCTTTTCAACAAGGGATACCAAGAGAACAAAGCACATTTGAAAATAGAAGTTAATTTAAAAGTGTCTTAAAATGACATGCTCTATCTGAATCATGCCAGTTTAATTTTGATTTCCTATCCCTTTAACAGCTATCAAAATCCCACATAAGAAACCACAAACAAATCTGTAGATTGTATGCTATAGGGCCATTTTGCTTATTTTTGTCTACTGTATTTTGGTAACAGTACTGTAACCTTATTGCATTCTACAACCTTATTTAGCATAGTGACGTCCATTTTAATTCTAAATACACCACAAATAAAAGATAAACCAAAGTAAAATGTCTCTTATACATGCTGTTGTAATACAAGTCTGCCTTGTTAAATGTTAGTGCATTTTTGGGAAAACTAACACAAATAAATTTCTAAACACAATCTTGGTAAATATCATTTTTCCCTAATGCAGATACCAAGGGACATATTTAAAGAGAAAAGACTTTCATTGTTATTTTACAAGCTTATGGATTTTCACAGTTTGAAAGACTTAACACAGTCTGGCTTACAAAACCTAATTACAAAACATAAAAATGTTCATTGTAATGGAACAAATCATACAAAAAGAATGTTCCTGCGTGAGTGTGTTATATTATGTTTGTATAATGCAAAATTAAGATTTCAAAATAAAACTGCCGTTTTTTTTAAAGACTGCCTCTTTAATTAATCTAAAAATAAATATTTGCAAGCAAACAATTCTTATATACTCTCAAATATTCAGAGTATGTTCTGATTAGATATTGTTTTGCAATAGTTATGTAATCTTTTAATTTAATCTATAAAACAAAGCTCTATTGTTTAACTCTTTCTAAATTAGGATATAGAATATGAAGATTAATTGGATAAATCAATTAATCTATTGATTATTCATGAAAAAAAACAATCTCAGTTGTTATCTCAGAATTGCTGTTGCTTGACAGTTTGATGGTTGCAAACGACTGTAGTCATCAATTTGCTCTATAAATGCTAATAATGAACGGTTATATACAAACAACAGCATCAGGAAATTTGAACAAGACATTCCTGCTTTTAAATAAATAATTGACATTTAGAATTAATGGGTCCTCAAAGGTCTAATTTATGGATACGTGTTAAGCTAGCAAAGGAATTTTCTGTGAAGTATAGATCATGATTTATATGTATTAAGAGTCTCTTCACCTATATTTTCTATAAATTAATTATTGGGCATTCCGGCCATTAAATACACTCTCAAAAAAAGCTAGTGTCCCAATAAAAATGGACCCGCTAAAACAAAAAAGGACAGCACACTTGACAAAATATAGCATTTACAAATACAAATTTTAACAATAAAAATTATATTTATGGAAAAAAACAACCACTTAGATTTCCTCTATGAATGATCTCCAATATAAATAGAAAAAACACACTCTAAGGGGTAGATTTAATAAAAGTCGAGCAGACATGATTCACTGTAACAAATCATGTCTGCTCGACCTCGCTAAATGCTGACAGCATACAATGTCAGCATTTATCATTGCACAAACATTTCTGGTGAAATGCTTGTGCAATGCAGCTCCCTTCTTACTGTCGGTCAATCGGCCACTAGTGGGGGGCCATCAATCATCCCGATCATATTGTATCGGGATGAGTTTAGTCCACCACCTAAAAGGTAGCAGAGAAGTTAAGGAGCAGCGGTCTTATAGGGCTCCGAAGCAGTGTCCGCTGCTTAATAAATGGACCCCTTAGAGTGATCTCTTGTCCCCACAGGTGCCTGGTCGCTCCTCCGCTTAATAAGCTCTGGATTCAAGCTTAACAAACCAAACCAAACCAAAAAAATGGTGTCTACAAATTAACTGGACCCTTTAAGTCATCCAGCTAATACACTCCAGACTATCAGGCAGTCTTAAAAAATGTTCTTTATTGATAAAAGTATCTAATATGAATATTTGCAGATAAAACTTTACAGAAAACCATAAAAACTACTCAATCAAATAAAATCTGGCCTTTTCATCAGGTGAAATTATTATTTTGCAAGACGTGTAGAGCTTCTTTAAGTTTACCAATAGAGTACATGAAATTCTCCCTATCTGGCAATGGGCAGTGGATGTCTAGGTATTTAAAATGGTTTTTCTCTTAGTTTAAAATAAAAAAAAAAAACATTTTATTTAATGCACAAATATTTAAAGGGTAGACAGTAGAGTTAAAATTAAACTAGCATGATTCAGGTTTTATCATTAAATTTGCTTCATTCTATTGGTATTCTTTATGGAAGAGTAGGCTCAGGAACAGCAATGCAACACTGGGAGCTAGCTGAATATATCTGTTAAGCCAGTGACAAGAGGAATATATGTGCATCAACCAATCACCAGCTAGCGCCCAGCAGTACACTGCTGCCGCTGAGATAGAATACAGAACAAAGTCTCCTCAGTCTGTAACTTCCTGGCTCCTGCATGAAGCCCAGAAGTAAGTTTTTGACTTCCTAAAAATGTAATTTCTCGAACTGATATTGCCTAATTAATGGCTAGATTAAAAGTGGAGCTCTAATTTATCACACACCTGTAAATGGGCAAATTCGCCAGTTTAGGGGAAATGATAAATAACCAACCATTACAATTGGCTGGTTATTGCTACAGCAAGCTCGCGGTAGCCATTAGCTCTCTGAAAATTAACCATAGATCAGATCTCTGGGTAATTTTCAAAATATCCCTTAATTGCCCCCAATATAAAGCATATTGCATATAGCAGTTTTTAGGGGTTAAAGTTGGTGGGTGTGGGGTGAAAAAAATGGCACTAAGTGCTTTTACATTGTGGTCTTTGGGGAACTGTTTGTCCCCTGTAAATATATATGTATATGCTTATATACATATATATTTATGTGTTAATATGTATATTTACAACACATATATATATATATATTCCTATCCATATATATATATATATTTCAATTTGCTGCCCATCGCTACACGACTAACTCCCTTCGCTGTGCTAGGTTCTCATGCTGTGTCTCCCATTGAAGCCTATGGAAGCACGTTTTGATGAGCACAAAGCTTTCATACAATGCGAACATGAGGTTGCGTTCACATTGCAAGACACTTCATAATTGCATGCACTAGTATTACTAGTGGAGTGAAAATATAGCGCTTGTGAGTTGTGAAAGCACAATTTTGCGTTCCACTCGCAATCTGTCCCGAAGTGTGCAGTTTTTTTTATAAAATCTATAAGAAGGTAAAAAAATATTGCTGTAAATATCAAATAACAATAATTTAACATTTGAAAATTAATATTACTGTTCAGACAACCTCCTTTTATTTTAGAAGTTTTGTAAAACATAATTGGAAAAAAGAAAAAAAAATAGTAAACTTTGGTTGAAGGTCTGTTTCACCTCATAAATACATTACATAATTGTGTACACAAATAAGTGATTGATAGAAGTCGTTCAATGCTAGATTTAAAAATAGAATAAATAAAATGTTATATTCTTGCAAAATCACTGGACCACACCCTGGAAGGAAGCAAAATCTTATGGAAGACTGGAATGTTGACCTCGCGATTAATCTTCTACTATCACTTAGAAAAATATTTTGTCAGATGGAAAAACAGGGTGGGCACAGTATCCTCAGTAATACTAATAATCCCTTCTTGGCACAGTACAAAGGCAAAGTATCAGAGAAAAGGAAACTAAACTTTTTTTTAGAAAGTTTTATCAGTTTACTGTTGTTGTATAGATAAGACCTGTCTACAGCTGATTAACAGATGACTGTCACTTTTACAAGATATATATTTACCCACACCGTTAATTATTTTAATATATCTCCAGAAATTGCACACAGACATACACACATATATATATAAACATACACACACATATATATATATATAAACATACACACACACATATATATATATAAACATACACACACACATATATATATATAAACATACACATATATATATATATAAACATACACACACACATATATATATATAAACATACACACACACACATATATATATAAACATACACACACACACATATATATATATATACTGTATGTATATATATATATATATATATATATATATATATATATATATATATATATATATATATATATATATATATATATATAAATTGAAAAAGGCAGGCACTTTCACTTAATGGTCAGTTACCAGGGTGTCCAGCTTGGAAAATTACATCTCAAAAGAACCCATACAGAAGTTGTGGTAGTGAAGCGGTCTTCACTGGATTCCCCAAAAAAAATTTTTTATTGTTTTAATGACATGCACTAACTAATGTGCTTAACTTAACTCTGTCACATGCTGTGGTAATGGAATTTGGGATCTATGCTTTATTTTCCATTCCGAATGTAACTATACTTTAGCACAAACACACTGATTTAGACAAACTTGTCAATAATTGTCTTTCTCCTCCGCACTAACTATGTGTTTATTTTTAAAGGGACAGTTAACACCAGAAATCTAACCAGAAGAGGTTAGATGTATCAATTTTCTGATATTAGTGTTCCTTTTTAGATGCATTGGTGCTTCATTCTGACTATAGTGATTGAATTTACCACTAGGCATTACTATACAAATGGCAGAGACCCTGCATTAGAAATCTGTTTCTTTAACAGATCATATAGCCTAATACACTTCGCTGCCAGTGCCACTGCTACAAAGTAAGATTAACAGCTTTTTCAAATATTATTTTGAATTAGCGATTGTGCGCATTTTATAGTCTTTTTTGTTACTTATTATGATCAACCTTCCACATTGTATCACAATCTGTTTCAGCACTCTAATCACTAAGTGTAACATAGTGTCTCAATGTTATGTGTATAATAGTTTATGTTTATCATGATCACTATGGTAACCCAGGGGTTAGATCACATGGGAGAATAAACCGGAAGTGGTTCAGGATTCAAACTGCTACAGTTTTCTAATTGCACAGAGGGGTATGTTTCAATGCTGAATTGTTTGTTCACATTTTGATTATTTGCATAATTGATTATACATGCTAGTTAAGTTTTTTTGTTTTTTAACTTTTGCACTGTCTGAGGAAGGGGCTTGCGACCCCTGAAACGTCAAAGTAGTGTAAAAAATAAAAATTGTTTGCTTTAAATTTCTTTTGGAAAATATATATACGTATATATATATATATATATATATAGAGAGAGAGAGAGAGAGAGAGAGAGAGAGAGAGAGAGAGAGAGAATCCATATATAGATATACACATTAATAATATCTATGTATAGATAGATAGATAGATAGATAGATAGATAGATAGATAGATAGATAGATAGATAGATAGATAGATAGATAGATAGATAGATAGATAGATAGATTGTAGTAGCCGTGTAAGTCCAGTGATTTAGATACCAAAATAACAAGAGTATTGCATTGAGCAATAATACTTTTTTATTGGGCTAACCATACATTTATACTTTCAGAAGAATTCCTTCCTTTCTCAAGTCAATGTTTAAATAATATATTTTATCATGTAAAATGCATATTGTTTATAGTATTGTAGATATCTTAAAAGGAATTTAATGTTTGCTTAACATTATTTTAAACATAAACATTTATTTTGAAATATAAAAAAATAATAATAATAGCAAGCATCTATTAAATCTCTTGTAAGATATCTAAAATACTTTAAATAATATTAATTGTACATGACAATGCATATTTTGTCATTGATATGAGGTAAACGCCGGAGGACCATCAAAACCTTTCTGGCCTATACGGGCTCCTGGAAATGAGCTCCGGACCAGAATTGAGCCCTGGTCCATCTCTACTTAAAAGGGGTATCGACCAAGTAGGGTGCAAGGGATCAAGTCGGTCTTTTAGAATGTTGTTGGCAATTTGATGAGGTACCAAGGGATACTTCTTGCTTTGGGGTGCTACCTTCTGGGAGGAATGGGGTTCCGTATTTTAAGTGTCCCCCATTCTCCCAGAAGGTAGCACCCCCAAACAAGTGGTATCCCTAAGGGCCTTATCATATTGCCAACAACATACTAAAAGACCGACTTGATCCCTTACACCCTACTCGATCAACACCCCTTTTAAGAAGCGGTGATCTGAGGCTCAATTACGGTCCGACACTGAGTTCCATTTGCCAGTTGGCCACCAATGTTTTAGCACATCACTGTGACAAATTATTTAAATATTAATGATACCTTTAGCGACATAACTTTATAGTTATAATAAGGAGGTTTATTACTTATAGTATAGTTTTGACAGTGGGCAGTTAGCTGGGCATTCCAGCAGAGTGTAATTTACACATTACGTCAGTGTAGGTGATATTAGGTACTTAGCTGGGTGTTCCCTGGTCAGGGGTTAGCTTGGTGGTGTAGGGGTAGTGTAGGTTAGCCATGACGTAGGTGTAGGCGTTTAGGGGGAGTTAGCAAGGTGTGCTAGTAGGAGTAGCCTGCGTAGGCGTTTAGGGGGAGTTAGCAATGCGTGCTAGTAGGAGTAGCCTGCACTTTGCTTTGGACACATAGACACAGGATCGATATGTTAAAAGTAGTGAAGTTCAGGTTGTGAGGAGGGTAGCGGCCATGTTTGTCTTGCCAGCTATAAGCAGCAATATTTGAAGTGTGCCTACACAGAAACTAATTTTATTTTAATTGAGCACACCGTTTGCACTGTGCAAGCACACTTCGCAGCGGCAATGTTGACAATGTGGGCGCAGACATCACACTCACATTGACTTCTATGGGAGAGACATCACCATTCAATGGTATCACTTGGACATGCCCCTTTTCTTAGAACATTCCATTGATGTTTTGAATATCAGGGCCTTAGAGATCAGTCCCACCCACTCTCTACATAGGCTTGCTAAGGGCTTTTAAAGGGCTGGACTTCAAGAGTGTCATATGACCACACACTTATTGAAGGGTTCATTGGAATTGTCATAAAAAAAAGAGTTAATCCCAGTTGGCCGGTGTTCTGTCAAAGTGAGCTACCCATCATAAAAAGCTACCATACCTTTGGTCATGCGCTATATGATATCACAGCATTTTAAATCTGTAACACAAATATCTTTGGAATGCTGTGACCTTAGACAACACATGCAGAGTTATAGGGTAGCTTTTACTCAAGATGGCAAAATTCATCAAGCTATGCCTCAGTGACTGTTTGCTTACCTGCACGAGCAGACACATAGGTAACTTTTTCTGACGGATTTATTTGGTACCAGAGGAATTTTTTTTCTGGTGGATATTATTTGGTATACGATGAGTGCACATGCGAAGGGAGCCAAACTGGAGTTAATGAAATAATACCCAATGTGGACTATATTTTTTGACATGGTAATATTTATATATCAATACATATAAATATATATATATATATATATATATATATATATATATTGATATATAAATATTGGCATTTTAAAAAATTATGATCCATTTGGGGTATTATTTTATTAACTTCAGTTTTCCTCCCTTCGCATGAGCACATCATGTACCAAAAAAAAGATCCATCAGAAAAAGCTACTTCTGTGACTTCTTAAGTGGGTAAGTGAACAGTCACAAACGCATAGCTTGGGGAATTTCTCCACCATCAAAAAAAGCTACCCTTTAACTCTACATACACTGTCTGAGGTCACAGCATTCCAATGATATTTGTGTTATAGATTTGGAATGTGGTGACTTCACATAGAGCAGTGCTAGGGTAGCTTTTTCCGACTGGTAGCTGACAGAAAACAGGCATAACATTTTATTAGAAGCTTTACAAAAGGCACAGATTTAACCCTTTTCATGTATAGAATTAAAAAATAAAACCTACACGTTTACTTTTTAAAAGTAAAGATTACATGTATAGCATTTGAATAGCTAAAGTTTACTATGACTTTAAAGGGACAGTCTACACTAGAATGGTTATTGTTTTAAAAGATAGATAATCCCTTTATTACCCATTCCCCAGTTTTGCACAACCAACACTGTTATATTAATATACTTTTTACCTCTGTAATTACCTTGTATCTAAGCCTCTTCTGACAGCCCCCTGATCACATGACTTTTTATATATTATCTATTGACTTGCATTTTAACCAGTTAGTGCTGTGTTGTGCTACTTCTTAAATAACTCCACGCACGCAAGCACAATGTTCTCTATATGGCCCACATGAACTAGCAGTCTCCTGTTGTGAAACACTAATAAAAAAGCATGTGATAAGAGGCTGTCTTTGGTGGCGTAGATACAGGCAGAAATGTAGAGGTTTAAATGTTATAAAGTATATTAATATAACAATGTTGGTTGTGCAAAGCTGAGGAATAGGTAGTAAAGGCATTGTCCCTTTAAACATGAAAAATCCACAAAAACAATCAACGGCATTTCGTACCATTTCTTTAAAGGTTTTGGGACTGAGACCACCTTTTGTTTGAATCTTTAGCATTGTTTTTATGAAAAATAAATACTTTTTTCCCTTAAACAGTCCAGTTAATCTATCTTTAAAAAACCCAAACAATAGATTCCACACTATGAAAAAAAAAAAACTCATATCACAGAGCTTTGACAAATATAATGATTTACCATTCAAGCTTGACAAAAGAACTTCAGAAATGTAGTGGAAGAATGCTAAATAAGGATTCAGACACGCTAATTCGCAGGCATTTTGTCAACAGCTTTGTGAAGTCATAGATAATCAGCTAAAGGGTCAGAGAGCCCGGAGCTGAACGTTGTTAGAGATGTAGAACACATTGCTTTGAGTTTCACATGCCATTTCTCTTCAGACCCCTTAAGAATTTTAAGTAGCTTTTGTTTATTAGCAAAAGACATAAAAACTGTAATTAGTCAAATTCAGAAAATCTGGCATTTCGTTAAAAAAATGAAATGATTGCCTCTTTCCGAAAGATTAAAAAAAAAAAACACAAGATTATTTTGTATCATTTATAAAATATAAAATATTTGCTGCTAAAAATTTGGGGTCCAAGATGGACCGATAATAAACATTGTTGTCATAGCAACGTTAAGCAAAATTAGTTTCTTCAATATTTTTTTAAACACAGTTTATTTTTAGTTCTATTTACTTCTTCAATAAAATAAGTTAAAAAGAGATTAAATTTAGAATATTTCTATTATAAAAGATAAATTGCCGTCATCAATAATGTACAGTTTCTTTAGGCTACTGCGATTTATTCTCAATCTATCTATAATCTATCTATCTATCTAGCTATCTATCTATCTAGATATCTACAGTATCCCACAAAAGTGAGTACACCCCTCAAATTTTTGTAAATATTTTAATATATCTTTTCATGTGACAACACTGAAGAAATTACAATTTGCTACAATGTACTGAGTGCACAGCCTGTATAACAGGGTAACTTTGCTGTCCCCTCAAAACAACTCAACACACAGCCATTAATGTCTAAACCGTTGGCAACAAAAGTGAGTACACCCCTAAGTGGAAATTTCCAAATTGGGCCCAATTATCTATTTTCCCTCCCGGTTTCATGTGACTCGTTATTGTTACAAGGTCTCAGGTGTGAATGGGGAGCAGGTGTGTTAAATTTGGTGTTATCGTTTTCACACTCTCTCATACTGGTTACTGGAAGTTCAACATGGCACCTCATGGCAAAGAACTCTCTGAGGATCTGAAAAAAAGAATTGTTGCTCTACATAAAGATGGCCTAGGCTATAAGAAGATTGCCAAGAACCTGAAACTGAGCTGCAGCACGGTGGGCAAGACCATACAGCGGTTTCACAGAACAGGTTCCACTCAAAACAGGCCTTGCCATGGTCGACCAAAGAAGTTGAGTGCACATGCTCAGCTTCATATCCAGAGGTTGTCTTTGGGAAATAGCGTATGAGTGCTGCCAGCATTGCTGCAGAGGTTTAAGGGGTGGGGATCAGCCTGTCAGTGCTCAGACCATACACCGCACACTGCATCAAATGGATCTGCATGGCTGTCATCCCAGAAGGAAGCCTCTTCTATAGATGATGCACAAGAAAGCCTGCAAACAGTTTGCTGAAACAAGCAGACTAAGAACATGGATTACTGGAACCATGTCCTGTGGTCCGATGTGACCAAGATAAACGTATTTGGTTCCGATGGTGTCAAGTGTGTGTGGCGGCAACCAGGTGAGGAGTACAAAGACAAGTGTGTCTTGCCTACAGTCAAGCATGGTGGTGGGAGTGTCATGGTCTGGGCCTGCATTAGTGCTGCTGGCACTGGGGAGCTACAGTTCATTGAGGGAACCATGAATGCCAACATGTACTGTGACGTACTGAAGCAGGGCATGATCCCCTCCCTTCAGAGACTGGGCCACAGGGCAGTATTCCAACATGATAACGACCCCAAACACACCTCCAAGACGACCACTGCCTTCCTAAAGAATCTGAAGGTAAAGGTGATGGACTGGCCAAGCATGTCTCCAGACCTGAACCCTATTAAGCATCTGTGGGGCATCCTCAAACAGAAGGTGGGGGATAGCAAGGTCTCTAACATCCACTGTGAAGCTAAGGTGAACTCCATGCCCAAGAGGGTTAAGGCAGTGCTGGAAAATAATGGTGGCTACACAAAATATTGACACTTTGGGCCCAATTTGGACATTTACTCACTTTTGTTGCCAATGGTTTAGACATTAATGGCTGTGTGTTATTTTGAGGGACAACAAATGTACACTGTTATACAGGCTTTACACTCACTACTTTACATTGTAGCAAAGTGTCATTTCTTCAGTGTTGTCACATGAAAAGGTATAATAAAATATTTACAAAAATGTGAGGGGTGTACTCACTTTTGTGGGATACTGTATATATCTATCTACCTGTCTATCTATCTATCTATCTATCTATCTGTTATCTATCTATATATAATATGTTCTATTTTGAACATATTTTAATTTTAGTCATACCAGTTAACTAAATAAATAAACATTTTAATTGATTTATCCATAGCAGGTTAAGAATTGTGACAGCTCCACAGTAATAGCAAAAGCTACAACTTTCTTACCACCCGCTAAGCACAATTAATTCTAATTGCAACCTCTTATTTGACCCCTTCTTTCTTAAACCCCTCAAAGATATTAACATCCCTATTATGAGACCCATTCATGGGTAAGCCACACTTATAAAATCTTCTCTTTAATTACAAATGATTCCAATATATAAATATCACCCAAATCTTATCAGTCAGGAAGTTCTACATGGTTTCAGCTTCTTCTGTCCAGCAGCAATAGTTCATCTTACATTTGATCCCTACATCCTGGTTCTTCAGGTAGTTCACTATTTATTTATAGCAAATTTAGCAATCAGGATTGTAGAGGAGCTCACTTTCCTGATTGGTTAATGATACTTAAAAGACATTAAGCAGTATGGCTCTGAGATTTATTTGTTGAAAATGACTTTGTAAAACTCAACTATTAGTGTGTTGATTATAAAGTAAAATACTGAGTATAATAATATTTTAAAGCATGCCTGTGTTGAATAAGCACAATCAATTGCAAAAATTATTTTATATTCAAATGTTAACAAAAGTTAGCAACATAAAAATATCAGTTCCTTTCTTATCTGTATGAGCTAGCTAGGCAAGCAAACCCTCTTTCAAATAAAGGATCTTATGTCCTTTCGGTTGTCATCAGAAGTACAATTTCCATCTGCAAGATGAATTTTAGGAAGCACTGAGCTATTATAGTCGCTCAATATAGGCACTAAAATAGGGCATGTGACCCCTCTTTGGAAAGGGGAGTGGTTTTAATTTCATAGGGATCAAATATATTTAACTGAAAGTACCCCTGCATTTAATTTGTAGATTGATTAAATAACGACATCATCTCTTGTGACTTATCTCATGAATATGTTCATGTTTCCTTTCTTCTTGTTTGGCCTTGGATTATTCTATTGTAAAATCATCATGGTTAGTGATTTCAGTATTTTGAACTTTGGGTGATTCTGGATAGAACTTTGTACCAGTTGGCTTAAAAATTGAAACATCGTTCAAGTGTTTCTTACCCTGGGGATATCATTTCTTATTTACACACAGGCAGTATTTTCTATTATTTATTTTTTTGTTGCTGGGATAACTCATAACTTGGGGGCAACAAATTATGTTTTATAACGTCTGACAACCCCTTGTTAGTGCAAAATTTAAATTATAATGTATTGTCCCTTTAACAAGACAGTAAGGATTGGGAGAAATTATTTATAAACACTGTTTTTATTGTAGAATATTTTCTCCTTTCAGCATCTTAAAGTAAAAGTAAACCCTAGCATTTTACAAAAGCTAGGATTGACTATTGAAGGGGACTTTCATTCATGAAGTATAAGATATTTCATGTAGAAAGCTCCTTTATTTGATTCAATCAATCGCCGTTTTTACCTGGTACAGCAGCCCACGGCTCAAAAGTTTTTTGGCTAAGAGCTGATGTTTTCACCTCTTAGCCAATAGCTGTGTGGTACATCCGGCTCCCTAAATAAACATTTTGATTTAATTTTTATTGCTGCATGATACTTTTAAAGGGACATACAAAAACATTTTTTATGATTCAGATAGAGCATGCAAATTTAAACAGCTTTCCAATGTACATATATTATCAGATGTTCTTTGTTTGCTTGTTATCCTTTGTTAAAAAGTAGTATGGTAAATTCAGGAGAATGCACATGTCTGCAGCATTATATGGCAGCAGTTTTTCATTAGTTATACATTAGCCTTAACACTAGATTACAGCACTTATTCCTGCTATGTAGTTCTCCAGACATCTGCACGCTAGCTATCTAGATATCTCTTCAGCAAAGAATAACACAAAAACAAAGCAAATTTGATAATATTAGTAAATTGGAAGTGTGAAAGAAAAAAAAATTGGTTTCATGTCCCTTTAAATCTAAGGTCCATTTAATATAATTTAATATCCTTTAATAGAAAAGCTGATATAACACTTACTGTGTTACTGTGTCTCAGACAAACAATATTATTATTATCGGTTATTTGTAGAGCGCCAACAGATTGTAATACATTTAAAAAATAAATATTGTCACTTTAAGAAGTAGAAGAAAATTGGTTAAAGGGACATACAATTGCAAAAAAGAAAATGATAAAATGAAAATGATAAGTTCAGATCTATAGCATTGACTTGGCTGCTAGCGGAAAACATCTACGGGCCTATTTATTATGTGTCTGTCCGACATGATCCGATCAGCGGATCATGTCCGACAGACCTCGCTGAATGCGGAGAGCAATACGCTCTCCGCATTCAGCATTGCACCAGCAGCTCTTGTGAACTGCTGGTGCAACGCTGCCCCCTGCAGATTCGCGGCCAATCGGCCGCTAGCAGGGGTTGTCAATCAACCTGATCGTATTCGATCGGATTGATTTCCTGCAATGTCTGTCCTCCTCCTCAGAGCAGGCGGACAGGTTATGGAGCAGTCGTCTTTAGACCGCTGCTTCATAACTGGTGTTTCTGGCGAGTCTGAAGGCTCGCCAGAAACACGAGCACTCAAGCTCCATACGGAGCTTGGTAGATATGTTCCCTAGGGTCTGATTCTCAAAAACTCACTGTCATGGAGAGAAATCACCAACTTATTTTACTTAGCATTATATTGTAAAGTGTCTCTCCTTAAAGGGACATAAAACACATGTTTCTATCTTGATTCAGATAGAACATACAATTTTAAACAACTTTCCAATGTACCTATTATAATCACATTCTCTTTGTTTTTTTGTTACGCTTTGTTGAAAATCAGGAAGGTACGTTCAGGAGCATGCACATGTCTGCAGCACTCTATAGTAGCAGTTTTGCTGCAGTGTTATGCATTATCAAAAGCACTAGATAGCAGCACTATTTACTATCATCTAGTGCTCCAGACATGTGAACATTACCTACCTAGGTATCTCTTCACCTAAGAATAACATGAGAAAGCAGGAAATTTGATAATATAAATAAAATGGAACCTTTTGAAAAAATTGCATGCTCTATCTGAATCATGAAAAAAAGAAGGGATTTCATGCCCCTTTAACAGAAAGCATATTGGTGAACTTCTCTTGAGGAGATACACAGGTCCAAGGTAGCAATTGCCTTTTAAAAAAAAAATCATTTTGCATTACTGACCAGGACTTCTTATAGAATCTCACAATACCAGAGAGCTTTAGAGAATCAGGCTCCTGGCGTGCAAATGACAAGAGACAATGGGGCCGATTTAACAAATGTCGGACGGACATGATTCACTGTGGCATACGTTTTTGGCATTTAACATTGCACAAGCATTTCTGGTAAAATGCTTGTGCAACGTTGCCCCCTGCAGGGGGTGTCAATCATCCTGATCATATTGGATCGAGATGACTGCAGTCTGCCTAAGACAGTTGCTTCTTAACTTATGTTTCCGGAGATCCGGAAACTACGGGGGTAGATAGCAGCATCCACTGCTTATTAAATCTACCCCAATGTGCGTAGGCACCAAACACCAGATAGTTCCTAGCAGTGTATTGCTGTATCTTTGCCTGCCTTGGTATACTTTTCAACAAAGGATATGAAAAGAAAGAAGTACATTTGATAAAACTAAACCGAAACGTTTCTTTAAATCACCTGCTCTATGGGAACCATGACAGTTTAGATTCGTTTTTTACTTTAATGTCCAATAAAAGATAGTAAAAAAAAAAAGAAATTTACACAAAGGTGAACACTTCAAAAACAATTGAAAAATATGTATTGCTCCCTTCAAATATTAAATAATAAGCTGTATTTGACTTTAACATTTCTATCATTCTTGCATATTAAAGACTTTTAACATCATTTTTCATTTTAACTTCTCAATGAGATTCTTATTGTCAGTTAATATATTGGCCATTGGTGGCTATTAATAAAACAATTTGTGTTGCTGAACTTACGAGGCTAAGACTGAAAGAGTATTGAATATCCAGTAATACAATTTAAATTTAATCAGCTGTCAGAAGTATAATGAGCTCTCGGCTCCCAAAACGTGTCTAGTGGATGATATCACAAAAGCTCAATTTCCTAAAAACCGATGCTTTCTGTAGATAATTAGAATAAGTGAGCTTCAGCAAAAATGGAAAAAGAAAACACAAATACTCATTTTGAACTAATGGGATTATTAAAAGATCATTGGATGATCATAGGCCAACTCAGACGTCAAAATGCAGAAATGTTATAGGCTGTAATAAAAGTATAAAGCATTAATTTTCATATTGTAGCACTGGCACGTTTTTTGTATTGTATTATAAAATGACATTTCTATATAGGCTGAATTTGTTTTTGAATAATCCGATGAGCTTTAGTCTAAAAAAAAACAAAAAAACTGTTAAAACAAGTAAATGTATAAATGTAAGTTGTAAATTACTGCGGTTAAAAATGCAGATCTATTTCAACTAATAAAAAACAAACTTGGTGCATGTTAAAGAACAAAATGGGATTACCCTGCAATAATATTACTTTCATTAATATATTAATAAAATCTCCATTTTGGCATCAGCATAAAAGATAAGATAGCAAACTGTATATTGGGGATATATATGGCAAGCTTGTCATGAATTCTTTCAGATTTCAGCATATAAAAATCTACAATTTTCAGTCATCAATTACAGGAAAAGGGTGCAATATAAATATAAGTATATATAAAATGCTTTTTTTATTTTTTTATGCATAATTAAAGGGACAGTGTACTTGAACATTTTTATTGTTTAAAAAGATAAATGATCCCTTTATTACCCACACACCAATTTTGCATAACTTACACGGTTATATTAATATTCTTTTTACTCCTGTGATTCCCTTTAAACTTTTTATATTCCAATTGCAAACTGGTTACTGTCCCTATAAAGAGTATTCTATATTTAAACAAAGACTGAGAATATTCCTTTCAAATACTTTTTGATCTTATATACATGTACCTAGAAGGCTGGGGTCTGTAAACTTAATTAGGAATTAAAATGCACCTTTAATGTCACTGATCTCTAAATCAAATGTAGTATTTCCATTGAATTTTTAATGTAGACCACAGTAGTATTAGCAATGCCTGTTACTTTGTCACCAATATAAACTACATATATTTTCATATCACAATACTGTTGTTAATCTGTCTACATGTTAAATGTTTTTTAATGTTATTTAATGCATACCTCACAACATTTCCCAAAGTCTTTTTGGGTAGATAGTAGGGTAGGTCGGGGTTGTCAAGGGAGTCAAGGCAGAAGGGATTCGGTTGTAGTGTGACAGTGGGGGTGGGTGGAGATGGGTTTCAGTGGGCAGTACCAAAGTAGTCCTTAGCAGTCCCTTTTGCCCTTACTGACAAAACTGTGGGAGGGATAGCAGACAGTCTTCCCAATGCTCCAAGACAAACAGGATTACTTTAGAGACCATCTTGGAGTTATTTGATGATCATCAAACTACTTTACAAGTAATTTGAACATCATCAGACATTGAGAGGAACCAGCATGTGAGAGGAGAGGAGCCAGGCCTGTACACACGCACACTTGTTAGAAGAGCAGATGGCCAGGAATGCACTATATATCCTGAGGTAAATACCAGATAAGTAGATGACCCAGAGCACCTTAAACATTGCATCAAAAGGCCATTGTTAAGGGGCTTGAGGATGTGAAAATAATAGAAATATATTGGTTGACCTGACCAACTGTTCTTGCTCTTATTAACTGCAAAGGGAACCAATATCTCAGGCTGTACCTGGATTTTATAATTGTGTTAAAACAATAAACAGCAGAATTCCCCATAATTTCCTTTCCCCCAACTTTACTTATCCACCACTTTTTTTAAGCATACTTCAACAATGATTTTGGTTTTAATCTGTTGATCATTTTGAATAGTACAGAAGCTCTTACTTTATTATTTGCGCATTCAGTTCATACAATAAATATTCTGACACAAGATCATTTGTCTTTATTGCTTTGTGTTTATTATGTGATTTTATTATTATTATTATTATTATTATACTTTATTTATGAAGCGCCAACATATTCCACAGCGCTGTCCATGGGTACACTTCATTTAAATAAAACAATGATATAAAACTTGTAAGAGACAGGACAAAATTTACAAACACATACATGAGGAATTGAGGGCCCTATTCCGGTGGGAACTTACAATCTAGAATGGTGATCTTATTTTATGACTGAGGATCTGTCTATAATTCTTGTCAACCACATATATTTATGTGCCTATGTTTGTATTATTCAATAAAATATTTAAGAAATAAAGAAATAAATAAAAACAAAGAACACAGGTAGCGGACACCTCTCAAAGCACAGAATGAAAAAAAATGTGCACTAAAGTATATACATGCATAAAAATGTTATATACACCCAATGAAAAAATAAATAAATAAAAAATATATAATATATAGTACAGAAAGTTGAAAGTGTCTATTATGCAGAGAGAGAAATCTCCTGAAAGCCATAGAACCATGTAACCATGGGGTGCTCTGTGCAAATTTAGAGGCACCTTATAGAAACCACAAAATATTTCACCTTCTCGGTGTGCAAAAGGCTTGTGATGATTTCTGCATAATAAATATTTATTCAGCATTGCTTAAAAGAATGCATGACTCATATATCCCATGGTGCTCTTCTCTCTTTGGGCCTGATTTGCATGGAGAGAAATCATAACAAAATGTTTGGGGGCTTTTTTGAGCACTGTATTATAATGGATGTGTCTCTCCTCCAGTTAAAGAAATCTGCATGGGGGATAACCAGCATTAAAACTAAAATGTGCCTTTTTTTTAATTATTTGTGGGACCTCGGAGTAATGATGGGACTTGCCAAAGAATCTCAGTAGAGTGGAGCGTTTTAGATCATTGGGGCCCTTTGAGCATTTTGACCCAGGGAAATTTCCTTATCATGTTTCTCATCTAGGTCCTGATGATTAAAAACTTCCCAGCGTTGAGAGAAATCTAGCAAAATCTTAAGAGTCTTATTTTGAGCATTATATTGTAATGTGGGTGTCTCTTCTTCACACTCAAAACTGCAGACTTAGGGGTAGATTTACCAAGGTCTGTCCGACATGATACACTGTAGCTTATTATGTCCAACAGACATCGCTGAATGCCGACAGCATATGCTGCTGGCATTTATCATTGTACAAGCAGTTCTTGTGAACTGCTTGTGCAATGCCGCCCCCAGCAGATTTGTAGCCAATCGGCCACTAGCAGGGGATGTCAATCAGCCCAATCGTATAGGATAGGGCAGATTGAAGACCGCAGCCTCGGAGGCAGCAGACAAGTTATGGAGTAGCGGTCTTTAGACCACTGCTTCATAACTGCTGTTTCCAGCGAGCCTGAAGGCTCACTCAGAAACAAGTTGGCCCTTGTTAAATCTACTACTAAATGAGGAGCTTTCAAGCTACAATTTGTCTTTCTAAAATTATTTGAGAGAACCAACAGTACTGATGAGACTTCTTAGATAATTTTGCTTAAGCAGAGAGCTATAGCTATGTCAGATTGCACCCTTGCTCTCCTAGTTGTCTTTTAGTGATATATTGTACTGCTATTGTCTCTCCTACACATCCAGAAATGCAGAGAACTCACCTTAGAGAGATAGAGCTAAATTTGCTTTTATAGAATTTTTTGAGGGCTCTTGCAGTGCCAAAGTATCATTTAATAAACATGTCACCTGATCAGAGAAGATGAATCTTTAGATAATTATTTCATTATGACAAACAGTGTATTGGAAAATCATCAAGTTATTTGTGTTTAGCAGACACTGACTGTAACAAAAATAATCACTAAAGACTAAACCCCCCCTTTATTATAGTGCATGTAGTCATCGCTCTCACGCAAACAAAGGTGATTGAAAAAATTTGTCTCTGTGGTTATCAACATAAGTGAGGCTGTAAAGGTGCAGGGTAATATATCTTATATAGGGCTAAACCACTGTATCCATTTGTGTGGTGTTATTTTGCCATTGATTTATTGAGAGTTGCTTCTGTATGTCTTGATGAAAGCAAAGAAAAAACTGTCATACTGTAAATAATATACACCTTTTAACATTGTTTAAGTGGGAAATACAAATATTGCAATACCCATAAATGGGTAACAAAGGTACTAAAGCATTAATTAATTGTTTAGCATACTAAGCACTATTATTAAGTTAAATTATCAGATGTTTGGAATGTAGGGAAAAAAATCATATTAAATGGATTATAGGGCCATCAGTCAGTTTTCATTCACTGCATTCATTTTATAGGGACACGGAACCCAAGTTTTTTCTTTCATGATTCAGATAGAGCATGACATTTTAATCAACTTTCTAATTTACTCCTATTATCAATTTGTCTTTGTTCTCTTGCTATCTTTATTTTAAAAGCAGGAATGTAAATCTTAGCAGCCAGCCCATTTTAGGCTCAGCACCATGGATAGTGCTTCCTTATTGCTTATTTAACCACCAGTAAGCAATCATAACACAGGTTCTCAACCACAAATGGGCCGGCTCCTATGCATCACATTCCTGCTTTTTAAATAAAGATAGCAAGAGAATGAATACAAATGGATAATAGGACTAAATTAGAAAGTTGCTTAAAATTGCATGCTCTATCTGAATCATGAAAGAAAAAAAATTGGGTTTAGTGTCCCTTTAAATTGTTCTTTTCTATTATATGTATTTTGCATGCAACTAGGCATAAAGCGATAGTACACATTATTCAAATTAGATTATCCTGAAGTGGCACAGTTTTGAGGTTGGTCATCTTGTGTCTTGTGCCAATAAAGGTTGAGAATTTTGAACTTTTTTTAGTTGAACAATATTATTAAAATTAAAAAGCAAAACACACTGTCAGATTGCTGATTCCAAGACTGTAGCTTCAATCTATGTTTATGAGATTTGTGTTGACAAAGAATATATGAGTTTTGAGAATCCTCAAGGCAAAATAAATACTTGGTTACTGACTTCTGAAAACTACACTGCATGTAAGTAGTAATTAGTTGTGTCTTACAGACTTGTGCAACCTTTCGTTCTTTCAAGAGAAAATAAGCTGATATTACTGAATACATGCTAGAGATAAAAAGACAATGATTGAAGTATAAAACATCATTATAGAAGATTATATTAACAGTTGCAGTTTAAAAAAACACTATAGGAAAGTAACTATATGCCTCTGCGGTTCTGAGAGTAGAAAGTAAAAAAATACAAAGATTACTCTTTGTTCTGTTTCTAACAGGGCACATTTGTGAGGGCTTCTTATGTCTTTTAAAGAAAAAAAAAATGTATAGTAGAAATATAGTAGAATCACATTTACTTTTATTTCTTTTGAAATTGAGACACACAAAAAAGCCCTTTTCATCTTGAAAGGTGAAATGAGTATCTAAATTAAATAGGATGATATCTTAACCTTAGCTATACCTGACAAAAATCTAACAAAAAAAGTGATCAAACATTATCATTTCATAGTCACTAAAAGAAAGCCAAGAAATAAAGAGGTTATTTTATAAAAAAAAAAAAAAAAAGATTTCATATTTTAGTAAGAACTTTTTTGTAAATATTAATGTTCTGAGTACAATGAGTCAATTTTATTTAAATTAATTTGGTTGGAAAGCAAATTAAAAATGATCTTTTGCTAATTACATTTTGCAAAAATGAAGTCTAATACTGTTGAGATAACCTGCTTAGAAATGGTTTAAATGAAATTGATTAAAAAATTTGAATGTAGAAACTTTGTTAACAATATTTATACTTTAGTTACAATTTGCATCTTCCCAACGTGCCATCCATTTTTTTACTTTTATTGAACCAATTAAAGTGGCCGGGAGGTCAACCTTTCATAATACCTATTAGAACTTACCCTTTCAAAGAAGTTTCAAATTTACTAGTATTAATACATGTATCTTTCTTTCAGTATCATTAGGTGGACAATAACTCTTTTGCATGAGATCATATTTAGATAGGTTTGGGAGCAAGCATGTGTCTTCTGCACTACACCTAAGCAATATTTGGAACAATGGTATGCATATTGTGATCTAGACACGGCACGGGGCAAACTCTAGTCAACCTCAGTATGCTTTCATGGAAAATTTCACGATTAACTGAGTGTAATTATGACTTCTATTAAAGGGACAGTCTAGTCCAAAACAAACTTTCATTATTCAGATAGGGCATGCAATTTTTAACAATTTTCCAATTTACTTCTAATACCAATCTTGCGTTGTTCTCTTGGTATTCTTAGTTGATAGCTAAATCTAGGAGGTTCATATGCTAATTTCTAAGCCATTGAAGGCCGCCTCTTAGCTCAGTGCCTTTTGACAGTTTTTCCCCACTAGAGGGTGTTAGTTCATGTGTTTCATATAGGTAACATTGTGCTCACGCACGTGAAGTTCCTATGAGCCAACACTGATTGGCTAAAATGCAAGTCTGTCAAAAGAACTGAATTAAGGCGCAGTTTGCAGAGGTATAGATACAAGATAATCACAGAGGTAAAAGGTGTATTAATATAACTGTGTTGGTTATGCAAAACTAGGGAATACGTAATAAAGCGATTATCTATCTTTTAAAACAATAAATATTCTGGTGTAGACTGTCCCTTTAATGCAACTGAGCTCAGGCTTTGAGAAATGAAACGATCTTGAGACGTGTATGTCCATAAATAGTGTATGAATGCTAGGATCATTTGTAATCAAGGTTTTGACAATAGGATCATTTATAAGAAACACCATTTGAAGAAGAATGTATAAATAAAAGGTATATTTTCACTTTCCAAAAGCTGACTTGCTGGAACTTCCAGAAGCTGACTTGTTTAATGGTATATGGAAAGAGTGAAAGATAATCAAGGTATTTACCATGGCATATAGATATAATGACAGCATTATAGAAAACAAAATGTTTTTTAGACCTTTAAAGGTGCTTTCCAGGGATAAAATGTGTTAAGGTGAAACGCTGCACTCCAAACCATGCAGGTGAATAAATATTTTTTTTTGGGGGGGGGGGTTTGTTTGTTTTTAAATATACCATCTTCATCGACTGTTGTAATTTGTTGAATGCAGCCTTTAATACAACTCATTTTTGGCATGATCTTTTTAATGCACATTGAAGTGATGGCTTCCTGTAGTTTCTGGCATTTATCTAGTCACAGGACATATTTACATATGCCTTCAAGCATGCTTGTAGCCAATACAGAGAAAATATGAGAGTAATTTATGTTATCATGCTTTAAAGGACTGTGAAAGTATCCTGATGTAGGGGTGACTTTGGTCCTTTAAAATGAGCCCAGTATAGGTTTGTAATTATTTTAGTCATTAAAAAACTGATACTTTAAGATTCAATTTAACATTTTTTTGTGACTTGTTCCTATAAATTGCTAAGCATTATAACTTTAACACAGACACACATATTCTTTGAGTTTCAATTGAAGTTTTCAGCAGTGCATTTCAAATTTAACTTAAAGGTACAGTCAACACCAGAATTTTTGTTTGTTTAAAAGATAATCCCTTAATTACCAATTTCAAAGTTTTGCATATCCAACACAGTTATATTAATATACTTTTTACCTCTGTGATTACGTTGTATCTAAACCTTGGCAGAGTGCCCCCTTATCTCAGTTCTTTTGACAGACTTGCATTTTAGCCAATCAGTGCTCACTCCTCAGTAAATTCATGTGCATGAGCTCAATGTTATCTATATGAAACACATGGACTAATGCCCTCTAGTGATCAAAATGCATTCAGCTTAGAGGCAGCCTTCAAGGTCTAAGAAATTAGCATATGAACCTCCTAGGTTTAGCTTCCAACTTCCAAGAATACCAAGAGAACAAAGCAAAATTGGTGATAAAAGTAAATTGGAAAGTTGTTTCAAATTACATGCCCTATCTGAATCATGGAAGTTTTTTTTTGGACTTGACTGTCCCTTTAAAGCATTTCTGCAATTAACTTTCTTTTGCCCAAATATTATGGTAAAATGTATTACATATTTTGGGCCCCATTTATCATTGCCTAGGTGAACAATGTTCTCATCCAGGGAAGTTTCCCACACCTGATCACAACAAGCATGCAGCATTTACTTGTGCATTGCTACCTTCTGCTCTTGAGCATCCAATCACTTTGGTCTGATCCGTCCAGGATGATTTTAATCCACCACCTCTAAGGTCTTAATACATCTGCTTCTTAAAGGGACAGTCAACACTAAAATTGTTATTGCTTAAAAAAAATAACACCTTTACTACCCATTCCCCAGATTTGCACCACCAACATTGTTATATTAAAAATTAATATACTGTATAACATTTACACCTCTACATTTCTGCCTGTTTCTAATCTACTAAAGACAGCCTCTTATCACATGCTTTTTTATTTGCTTTTCACAACAGTTCATGTGGGCCCTATAGATAACATTGTGGTCACACCCATGGGTTGTGGCAGACACTGCCTTAATTGGATAAAATGCAAGTCAATAGATAATAAATAAAAATCATGTGATCAGAATGCTGTCAATAAAAGGCTTAGCTACAAGGTAATCACAGAGGTAAAAAGTATATCAATATAACTGTGTTAGTTATGTAAAACTGGGGAAATGGGTAATAAAGGAATTATCTATCTTTCTAAACAATAAAAAAATTTGAGTGGACTGTCCCTTTAACTAATGGTTGTAGGCTCAATTGTGCCCCACTATCTCAGAAACTTCCTCCACAGCTTGATAAACTAAGCTCTTTGTGACAGTTTTTCTCATTCCCATAACTATATAAGCTAAGTACACGAGCATCTGACATGCATACATGCTATGAATAAAATTATTACTGAAATGGCTGCATTTAAATTTGTCATGTTCCAACAGTAATTTTACATATAATAAAAGTATACATCTATAATTAATGGTCTTTTATTGCCATAATAGAAATCAAGATTCCTATTTCATTATATTGCAAAAAAAAAAATGTTTCTTATAATACCAATGAGAAACACTAGACCATACACGTCACCTCTATCCCCACAAAAGTCTCTTTCACGATATAACTTATACCACATACTAAAGGAATGACACTATGGGACTAATGGTCTAAAACACTCTGAGCTTGTGAGATTTTCTAATAAATCTCACCAGTACTATGAAGCCCCTGTGCTAATTCTACAAACACAGTTATTACCCTGAGAACAGTGTGTCTCGCAAAGTTGTGTTCCCTGCTATTGAGTATGTAAAGGTGATGCATACATTGCAATAGGGCTAAAAACAAAACAAAAAAATAATAATAATTTTAAAATTATATAAAGCAAATAAATGTAATAATTAAATAAAAATATGCAGTAAAGAACTGCAGTAAAAAAATAGTATTTTATTATAAAAATAATATTTGTATTGAAATTACACAGAAATCACATTTATTTAAGGTGCACAGTAGCATGTGAAATAACGCTATTAAATATATACTGTATTTGTAATACAATGTGTAAAGCTTAGTGTCTTCCTTGTTAAAGGGATATGAAACCCACATTTTTTTTTCTTTCATGATTCAAATAGAGCATGTCATTTTAAACAACTTTCCAATTTATTTCTATAATCTAATTTGTGTTGTTCTATTGGATGAAAAGGATACCTAGATAGGCGCAGGAGCTGCTGATTGGTGAAAGCACATGTAGGCCTCTTGTAATTGGCTCACCCATGTGCTCTGTTGTTTCTTAAATAAAGGATATCAAGAGAATGAAGCAAATTAGATAATATAAGTGAAATGGAAAGTTGTTCAAAATTCTATTCTCTATCTGAATCATGAAAGACAAATTTGGTGTTTTATGTCCCTTTAAATCTGTTTCAATGCCTCCACTAGTGGGCTGAACAAGGGCGTTCCATGGGTGTGGCTGAAATTTCTCCTCCAGGTCTCGCTTATTCGCTTAACATTTTCACCTGCAGTTTTCGCTGTTTTTACTCACAAACTGAAAGATGTTGAGATTGTGTCAAGGTACGTAAAGCCCTTATTACCATGTATATGAAAACAGAGGTGACTGTGAGACACTATCTGAAAACAGAGCAATATGAATAGTAAAGGCTGTAGATTTTAATTTTTAAAGTGAGCCCTCTGCTCCCTGCTAAGTTTTCTCTCCCCAGGAAGGGCCTTATATCTTATAAAAATGTTTGGTCTTCTGTTAGTTACGTTTTTGGTAATATTACAAAGGTGGTCCTAAGCTTTAGAACATTCAGCAAGTTGAGCTGAAAATACAGACAAGATCATGCTATTTTTTTATTTATCTTAATGTAGGGCAGGTGCCAATATTACCTTGTGGTTAATTAAAGGGACAATCAACACCAGAATTGCTGTTGTTTAAAAAGATAGTTAATTCCTTTATTACCCATTCCCCCGTTTTTCATAACCAACACATTTATAATAATACCTGTTTTACCTCTGTAATTACCTTGTATCTATGCCTCTGCAAACTGCCCCCTTATTTCAGTTCATTTGACAGACTTGCATTCTAGCCAATCAGTGCTGACTCTTAGGTAACTTCACGTGTGTGAGCTCAATGTTATCTATATGACACATTTAAACTAATGCCCTCTAGTGGTAAAAAAGCATTCAGATTAGTGGCGGCCTTCAAGGTTTAAAAAATTAGCCTATGTTAGCTTTCAACTAAGAATACCAAGAGAACAAAGCAAAAGTGGTGATAAAAATTGTTTAGAATTGCATGCCCTATCTGAATCATGGAATTTTATTTTGGACTAGACTGTCCCTTTAAATAAGGATCTGCTGATACAACTTCTCTAAACGTTAACTTTACATTCTCTTTATACTTTGTTTAATCTACCATTCAAAAAAATATGCATTAAAAAATTTAAAAATATTTATAAAAATTGGTTTATGTATTTAACATATATATATATATATATATATATATATATATATATATATATATATATATATGTGTATATATATATATATATATATATATATATATATATATATATATATATATATATATATATATATATATATATGACATATATTCTGGAACTAAAGAAAACTAAAAAATAAGATGATATTTTCCAATTAATATTTTTTTATAATATATATATATATATAGATAGATATAGATATAGATATAAATATACTGTGTATATATATTAACAAATCATACATATATAAAACAATCTGAACAAAGAACTGCATTTTAAAAGAAAGAAAAAAAAATTGAAGGAAAAATACCTGTATTTCAACAAAATAATAGCAATCATTAACAATAACTTGTACGCACTAAGGTCCATAAATTCCTTGAAAGAAAACACGCATTATTGATGTTCATTTTCTGCAGTTAATGGTATATTAGTGGTGGGCTATTCCAGTAAAGTTAATGGTTTGTTTTTGAATATATTCAACCAGCAATAATGGGAAGAAAATGTATATAGCTTTTTATTAAAATAGTTTCACATTTGCAATAAGAAACATACAAGTGAAAGCAAAGAGTGCGCGCAAACTCCACCAATCACTGAACCTCCCTTGAAGTTACAATCATGCGCTCAGTGGGTGAGAATGTCCAGGATTGCTTCGTTATATTCCTCGCCGCAGCACTGAGACTTTTTTTTTTATAAGATGTTCAAAATAATATATAGCATCTCTACAATGAAACCAATGCAACGCTGTGATGAGACAATTGGAGAATGAAAAAATATTATTATTTTAGGAATTGTAACATTTTAATATAATGTGAAAAATGATAAGGGGATAATAAATGTAGTGCATAAAACCAGCTAATAATAAAAATCCTCTGCGAGAAATCCTGCTGTCATATTTGCATTTACCCTTAAACTAATGCAGCGCACATTTCTGAATGCAAATAATTCACGAGAGGGAGCTATATGAGGATTTTAATAATCATTTTGCTTTAATGAGAAGCTGTAGTTTGATTGAAGACTGCTTCAAATGTTCTAAACTAGGTTTAATAAAGGGCATATTTTTTAGGCATTTAAAAAATGTATTGGAGCAGAAGGTTCTACTTTATAAATTATTTTGCAATCATAATCTCATCCTCAAATTACCCCAGAAAAAATAATTATATTTTTATGCTATAAGGGTTGTTCAGGTAACAGGTGTTGTACCTCATACAATTATATTGATTTATACGTTGGACTATTCACTATCATCTAATAGGAATGTATCCATTTTTTAGTTAGCTATAAAATGATCCTTTTTTATAATATACTGGGACTGTTTCATTAAATTCCCATCTCACTAAGAAGTATAAAAGCACCTTAAAAACAAAATACTGGATATATTTGATTGCCTAAAGCATTTTATTTATTTCTAACATATAACAGGCACGATTATACAGATAATATGCTTCCATATTGATGTACACTGTGTTATGGGGAAGTTGTTGGAGATAACTGTGGTTACACCATAGGTAGAGAGAACAGAGCTAAAGGTTATCAAGAAAAAGTTCACAGTTCTGTTAAATATGTGTTAAATTACCTTGCTGGACCATATTACAATTTCAGCCACATAAAGACTTGCAAATATTACGCAAGTACATACCCTGCTGCCACCTATATAGCTTTATATCACAAAATCCAGGTGAGATGTTCCAGAGTCAGTAGTCTATTAAAATGCTGACTTAGTGTTAGAAAGTTTTAAAGGGAATATTTTTTTAAAAATAAAAAAGGGTAATTTTGGAATAACTTGTATCTGAACCTTATGAATATATATATATAAACTCCTCGTGTATCTGCACTCACAATTCCAATCAGTCAGCAACCAGGGTGCAAAGTCAAAAATATCAAATAGAAGTAAAGGTAGGGACTGCACTCAATGTATTTAGTTCAAAAAAAGTTTATTTATTCTATGGTAACATTTCGGGGTTTGCAGACTCCTTCCTCAGACCATATATATATATAATTGAAATAAAAGGAAGCACTCACAGGACTTCTTATTCATTCTTCCTCAGACCATATATATATATATAATTGAAATAAAAGGAAGCACTCACAGGACTTCTTATTCATGGGTTAAACCAAAAGGTAACTTCAATTTATTATGACTGATTTGTAAGTATTGCAATTTGTTGATTGATCACAGTATTTATTTTCTGCATTTTGTCACTATTGTTTATCTGAGGAAGGGGTCAAACTGAACCTCGAAACGTCATAATAAATTGAAGTTACCTTTTTGGTTTAACGCATGAATAAGAAGTCCTGTGAGTGCTTCCTTTTATTTCAATTATTTGGTACATGTTAGCACCCAGGCTATATATATATATATATATATATATATATATATATATATATATATATATATATATATATATATATATATATATATATATTAGAGATGTGCAGCTAAGAAAATTTTGTTTCGGTTGAAATTTTGGTTCCGGATATTCAGGGTAATTAATTTCCTTGAATATTCAGTGGCTGCACTATTCGTTATTTGTTTAGTTTAAAATGAAAGGAATACAACATTTTTGTTGGGCATTTACATTCATTTTTGTTAAAAAGAATGTTAATGTTTCCAATCTACAGGTGAAATGTTTATCAGTAGCTACAATCTTAACTTAATGTGCTATGGAGAGCATGGAGAGCGCACTAAGGTAAGTTAAGTATTAACCCCTAAAAAAATAAAGTAATCTGCATTTTTTTTTCATTTTCTTTAATTTTCTTTGTGCATTAGTTCATTAAAATCTAAAAAAAATCCAATCTCTGATATATATATATATATATATATATATATTGTAACCATTGCTTTAACCCTGAAACTAGCTATAATTCTGACCATAGCATTAACCATTTGCCATCCCTAGGTCTGGCCATAGCTATTACCCAGACTCCAGCCCTAACACTGAACATAACATTAACCTTGGCTTTGCCCTAACTTAAACCATAGCACTAAACCAGACCATGGTCCTTACTCTGACCATAGGCCTAACCCTTACTCTCTGCCTAGTTCTTACCATAGACCTAACCCTGAGTCTAACCATGACCCTTACTAAAGCCCTGACCCAATTTGCTCTAGCCCTGATTAAATTCCTAATGCTAATCTAAGACCTAATCCTCACTCTAACCTTTTCCTTAACTGTAACCTTAGCCACAATTATAACCCTTATTCAATCCTTAAAGGGACACTGAAGTCAAAATTAAGTCAACAAACTTCCACACTCTCGTTCAGTCTCCCACTGCTAAAATTATAGGTCACGCAATACTAGCAATCTCATCTCCATTAACCCACAGCGATTATCTCCTCTCTTTTCTTGTGCTCTCTGGAATGCACGATCTGTCTGTAGCAAGCTTACAACTGTTCACAACTTGTTTGTTTCCAACGGTTTCAACCTTTTAGCAATTACTGAAACATAACTATCTGCCTCTGACACTGCTTCCATTGCTGCTCTCACACATGGTAGTCTCCACTTTAGCCACACACCTAGGCCAGGTGAGAGACATGGTGGTGGTGTTGGGATCTTACTCTCCCCCTCCTGCTCCTATCAGTACCTATCTCCATTTCCATCTCTCTCCTTTTCTTCCATTAAAGTCCACTGCATTCGCCTGTTCTCCCCCCTCTCTCTCAGAGTGACAGATATCTATTGCCCCCCTGGGCCAATATCCCAATTCCTTGACAACTTTGTTGCATGGCTTCCTTACTTTCTCTCTACAAATATATCGATTCTAATTCTGGGGGCATTCAACATCCCCATTAATAACCCATCTGCCTCTGCTACCTCTAAACTTGTCTCACTCATTAACTCCTTTGGCCTCTCACAATCCACCCTATTCCCTACTCACGGCGATGGACATTCTATTGATCTGGTATTCTCCTATCTCTGCTCTCTCTCTGATGTCGCCTGTTGCCCATTTCTCATCTCAGACCACCATCTGCTCACCTTTAATCTTAATATACAGGCTAAACCTACTTCTCCCTCTCACCCCTGCACCTGTAGAAATCTGCACAATGTGGATCCTCTCCAACTTTCCAACCTTATTTTAAAAATGCTTTTCCCATACTTCCAAGATATTCTGCCCTGACCTTGCAACAACCAACTATAACAATACTCTCTCCTCTGCATTAGACACTCTTGCTCCTCCCCAACTACGCCACATACAAAAATGCTCCCGCACTGCTTAACATGCCTGGAGGAAATCCCGCTCTGAACCTGATTTCATCCACTATAAATTAATTCTTTATTCTTACACCTCTGCCCTTCAGTTAGCTTAGCAAACCTACTTCTCTTCTTTTATATCCACTCACTCCTCAAACCCTAAATGACACTTCTCCATTTTCAACTCTCTACTCTACCAACCTGCACCACCCCCTTCATCTGCATTCAGTGCTCAAGACCTAGCTGAGTACTTTCTTAATAAAACACTTACCATCCAAAGCAACATCCCAACACAAGCCTACAATCTCCCAACTTCTCCCCCAGTCACCCACTCTGCCACTCTCTGCACCCTCCCCCCCAACCACTAAGAGTGAAGTGGGTTCCTTAATGTCTTCCTCACATCTCACTACCTGCCCACTTGACCCTATTCCTTCACACCTAATACATTCTCTGTCTTCCACCCTCACTCCAGCTCTTACTCACATATTCAACCTATCCCTTTCTACTGGTTCATTCCCATCCTCATTCAAATATGCAAATGTCACCTACATCCTCAAAAAACCTCCCATGACCTTAACTTTCCTGCAAATTACTGCCCCATATCACTGCTTCCACTAGCTTCAAAAATCCTTGAAAAACTAGTTTTCAATTGCCTAACCCACTTCCTATCCTCCATTTCATTTCTTGATGCCCTGCAATCTGGCTTCCGTCCACAACACTCAACTGAGACTGTGAAACTGCCCTCCCCAAGGTTCCTAAGGATTTCCTTTCTGCTAAAAACAACAACTACTACTCTATACTCATCTTACTTGACCTCTCTGCTGCCTTTGACACTGTTGACCATCCCCTCCTCCTATGGACTCTCAGCTCTCTTGGGCTCTGTGACACTGCCCACTTCTGGGTTCACTATTATCTTTCTCTGTCACTTTTTCTAATGACTCCTCCTCTCTATTGCCTCTGTCTGTTGGAGTACATCAAGGCTCTGTTCTGGGTCCTCTGCTCTTTTCTATTTACACTTCTTCACTGGGAAAACTTATTAACAGCTATGGCTTTAACTATCACCTCTCTGCTGATGATACCCAGATCTACCTATCCAACCCTGCACTCATTCTGTCAATTCTCACATCAGCAACTGCTTAACTGGCATTTCCTCCTGGATGGCCTCTTACCACCTAAAAATAAACCTGTCCAAGATTGAACTACTTCTAAACCCCCCTCTAATTCTACTCCATTTTCTATTTTTGCTATCACTGTTGGCAGCACCACTATCTCCCCATCACCCCAAGTCCACTGCGTTGGTGTCACATTTCACTCAAATATGTCCTTCATTCCCAACATCCAATTGCTCTCTTCATCCTGCCGCAACCACCTACGCAATATCTCCAAAATTTACTGAAACTACTAAACAGCTAATCCACTCCCTGGTAATTTCCCGACTTAACTACTGTAATAGCATACTAACTGGCCTCCCTCTCTCCTGCCTCTCCCCTCTTCAATCCATCCTAAATGCCTCTGCCAGACTAATCCACCTCTCCCAATGCTCTGTATCTGCTGCATCTCTCTGTGAGTCTCTTCACTGGCTCCCCATTTACAGCAGAATTAAATTCAAAATTCTCACCCTGACCTACATATCCCTCACCAATGCTGCCCCATCCTACCTGCCACACTCATCAACACATATACTCCAGCCCGCCCCTTAAGATCCAACAATGACCTGCTCCGTGCGTCCTCTACCATCACCACCTCCCATGCTAAACTACAGGACTTCTCTTGAACGCACTTCCTCGAGCCACCCTAAGGACCTAGGATCCTTTTATTATTTACAGTAGAAAGAAGCACTATAGCACTAGTAGGGAACAGTCAGGGCAATATTGCGCCCTTTAAGTAAGTTATTTTTTTTCTCTGCTTTATATTCCTCCCTGTTTACTCTGACTCACCTCTCACATGGAACTGCTGGGAGATAGGTCCGGGGCTGTACCTGTGCAGTGAGAAAGGAAGGGCTGCCTGCCTCTAGTGCTCTACTGCCCTGTTAATTGTAGTGCAGGCTTATGTAACCAGCCTAATACTTCAACTTCTCACTGCAGCAGTTTAGCCCCGGACCCATCTCACAGCAGTTCAACAACAGCTAGCTAGCTCTAAGCTCTAGGTCATAAAACAATGCTGCTGATTCCCCTGAGCCATGTCCTTCTGCACATGTGCTGGCTGCATACTTAAAAGAAGCAAAATATGTTTCCCAGACACTTCAGGATGAGTTGTCAGGTCCAGACTGAGCAGTAGCAACACGGTTAGGTTAGGTAATCATTTGGAGATCACATAATGTACAGATGATAGAATGAACAACATAGAAATGAGCAAGCTTTTTAATTCTGTCCTGACTCCCCATGAAAGGATCTTTAGCATATATATATATATATATATATATATATATATATATATATATATATATATATATATATAAACACAGCGGTTAAGAATCGGTCAGAGATTCATTCAAACTTAGCAGTCTGACCGATTCTTAACCACTGTGTTTGGCGAGTAAGCTGTGGATATCTATAATTCTTGGAAATCTCTTGAAGCGGAAGCAATCCTATCCTGGCTACAACTGGTAAGCCAATGTGAACGTAAGTTCTTTTTTGAGGATCGGATGGGCCAACGATTTCCCTGCTCTTCAATTGAATTGCTTTACACAGCACCAATAGCACTTCTTGAAAATCGCTTTAGGTGAAGGTGGGTTTTCACTTTCTCCAATAGCTGTGAGCGAAGGTGGATGAAAGCCTTCACCAGCAACGGCATCAGCTGAGAAGTACAAGGTCGATGGGCCAGACACAGCGAGATACAAAGTAACAGGTTGTGGATTCATGGCATCTTTGCACCACTCGAATGCTTCCACCAGCCAGGAGGCTCAGAGGAATTCATGTGAGCCAGCGGTGGTAAGCATAAGTGGTGGTATTTCTTGCAATACAGCAATTTTGATTCAAGAAAGGTTTTAATTGCTCTTTCATTCAGGAAAGACTATCGTAATCCAGCATTTTTAGTGACTGTGATACGTTGTCTTATGCCTGATGCTATAATATTTGAATTGTATGTCCTAACACTGCGCATTTGTGTTTGACAACAAGGATATAATTTGTATCACATATACAATAGAGGACGTTCTTACCTCGTAGTATATGTGTTCATATTCCATCTTATATTTATAAGATAGTTATTCAGTGCTGTTTGATCTGTATTGATATAATGTGCTTTGAAATCTGTGCCCTGTGGTAAATAACATCATATATATATTTAAGGGATCCCTTGTTTAACTGTGTAGTGCTTTAATTCTTCAAGTATCTGTTCAGCAACCTTTTTGTTCTATTTTTTACTCACTTTTATATGCAATTTGTTTATTTTATTTGTTCTAAAATATTACCTGTGTATATGTTTCCAGGTTGTGTATATGCACTAATATTGCTATTTATTCATCTATCTGCTTATTATATTTATATGTGAGCGCCATCCAGGCTCTTTTTGTATTTATCCTTGAAAACAAGTTTGAGGGACTTGTTTGTTTATTTTTGGATTGGCAGCTATATATATGTATTTTACCACCTTTTAGGGAGAAATCTGTGAGAGTGTTTATTTCATGTGGTTTGGGAATTCCCTTTTAGACAACGCTGGTAGGTCTTTCAGTTGATTTATTTCTCTGATTGACCGTAAACACCTCTTTTTGTTGCTATATATATATATATATATATATTTTTTTTTTTTTTAAAGGGATCCCTTGTTTAACTGTGCAGTGCTTTCATTCTTCAAGTATCTGTTCAGCAACAGAATGTTTCTCTTTTTGTAATCAATAAATTGCTTGCTGTTTTCACTGCACAATTTGTGGCTCTGGCGATCATTTCTTGAACTGGGCTCTTTGTATCTCTAGACAATACTCTAGAATAGTAAAGTATTTGTGCATCATTTTTTGAGTGCTAGAATCCCTTGCTTTTACTGATCTAAAACGAGATTGATCAGTTTAAACTTTCTATATAAAATATTCTGAATTTAAATTTAGAGGGTCTGCACCAAACCCCATTTGAATAGTTTGGCCTAACCGCCTCACTCTAAGGGTATTTGAAAGCATATGTAATAAATAGAACTAGTTCCTGGAAAAAATTTTTTTTTTTTAATCTAGCAGTAATTCTCTCCCATTATTTTGTACTATTAGTTAAATAAATACATAAATAAATATATATACTGTATATAAAAATAATGTTTGTGTGTATATTTTTATATATATATATATATATATATATATATATATATATATATATATATATATATATATATAAAACAAATAACAGAGAGACTAAATGGCTAATGTATGTACACACAGTCAACTCTTGTAGTACAATTTTGTATAGAACTAACTGTAAGAGAAGTAACAGGATACATCATAATACATTTTCCTTTAGAAGAATAGGGACTAAAGCACTCTTTTTTTAAAAAAAATCCCTATTCTTTTAAAGGATAATTTATTATGATGTATCCTGTTCCTTCTCTTACAGTTATTTCTTCAAGATATATATCTGTTGGCGCTTTATAAATAAAGAATAAGAATAATAACTTTCATTATTCGGATAGAGCATACAATTTTAAACCATTTTCAAATTTACTTCCACTAACAAAATTTGCACAATCTTTTTATATTTACACTTTTTAGTCACCATTCACAGAATATACGTATATGCATTTATGATTGGCTGATGGCTGTCACATAATGCAGAAGAAGTGGAAATAGACATAACTGAAACTTGTTGGAAAAAATCTACTACGTATTCAAAGTTCAGACTAAGGGGCTGATTTATCAATGCCCAAATTCAGCTGTTTCGGCGCGAGCCTTCAGGCTCTTAAAACCGCTGCTCCTTAAAGGGCCACTAAACCCAAAATCTTTCTTTCATGATTCAGATAGAACATACAAATTTAAACCACATTACAATTTTCTTCTATTATTAATTTTGTTTCATTTTTTAGATATCCTTAGTTGAAGAAAAAGCAATGCACATGGGTAAGCCAATCACATTAGGCTTCTATGTGCAGCAACCAATCAGCAGCTACTGAGCATATCTAGATATGCTTTTCAGCAAAGAATATCAAGAGAATAAAACAAATTAGATAATAGAAGTAAATTAGAAAGATGTTTAAAAATGCATTCTCTTTCTAAATCATGAAAGAAAAAATGTGGGTGTCATGTCCCTTTAACTCGTCCACCACTTCTGAGGCGGAGGACAGCAATCGGATACGATCAGGTTGATTGGCATTCCCTGCTAGCGGCCGATTAGTGGCTGTATTTACTGGTCCTTTAACTACCACATTGTTATTAACAAATATTTTGGCCATTTAAATACATCTTGATATAAAAGGGAAAAAAAGAATAGAAGGCATTCTGTTTCAGGAAACTAAAATATGACTATACATTTAGGTGCATAAAACTGACATCTCCGAATGACACAACTCACTTCCTTAGGGAACTGGTTCTCCCTAGAAGTATGCACGTGTCACACTGAAACATCAGTTTTATGGATCTATAAACTATTTTGAGATATGCGTTTCCTCCATTCATTCCTTGAAATGTATCTGGTTACTGACTTGTTTGCAAGTTAAGGCAGCTGCAAAAATACTAAAATGTTGCTTTTAAAAATGATATATGCATGTATCTATTAGTGAACTGAATTTCAATTCAATACTTCATATGTTAATGATTTTATCTTTTACGTATGATATGGTTTAGATTTGGATTCGCTCATACAGTTGAGAATGTGCTACAGTGTATTTATTTTTTAGACGAAAACACTCAATTTTTCTTTGTTGCATCAAAAAGGGAGATATTAAAAAGTATTAATTTTGTTTGTTTGTTTTACAAAGACTTTTCCTGTACTTAGCGGACCATATAAAGGATCATATTTCACAATATAAAGGTAATGCAATAGCAGTTGATTTATTTCTGACAAATTTCAAAATTTACTTCAATAAGCAGCACCCTCTATCATGTGAGAGCCTTAGCCAGTCACAGACTATTATACTTTGTAAACTTTTGCACATGCTCAGTAGGAGTTGGTGCCTCAGAAATTGTGCAAATAAAAAGACTGTGCACAATTTGATAATGGAAGCAAATTAATAAGTCTCTTAAAATTGCATGCACTATCTGAATCATGAAAGTTTAATTTCAACTTTACAGTCCCTTTAAAAAGAAAAAAGTTTTATGTTGAATGATATATGGCATTCCATCAGTTAAACGAGTTGTCAGAGAGGTTCTATCCTATGGATTGGTTTTGCAAAAACATGAACTTCCTGTTAGACTGAAATCAAATTAAACAGCTAAAACTATTGTCTTGGGGAAAAAAAATAATTGAAATAGTCAAATAGCCCTCTTCCATAACCATGATAAAAATATTTTTACTTTAATGTCCCTTTAACAAATTAACTTTGTATCTTCACATTTCTGTGATAATATTTCATTAATTCTGCAGTGTAGCATTTGAAACAAAAACAAAAAACACCAAAATATATACACAGAAAATAAACACAAATAGTTTTAGCAATTGTCTCTTTTTAATCATGTTACTGCAGTCACACGCATAGGCATCTTTCCTTTACTTTGAGAGGTGCCTGCGCTCTTGTTTTGTCAGGCTCCCCTGCAGGAAGTTTCAGCGTGCAGCAGCCAATCAGAGAGGGAAGCAGGGAATGTCCTGGATTTAGCTCTAAGTTTAAAGGGGAAAGGGGGATAAGGGGAGATAAGGGGTATGGACATGAAAGGGGATGATAGAAGAGGCATGGGAGAGGGGAGAGAGAAAGGGTATGGGCATGGGAGGGGGGAGAGAGAATGAGTATGTTAATGGGATGATGGAGAGAGAAGGGGTATGGGAATGGGAGAGGGGAGAGAGAAGGGGTATGGGCATGGGAGGGGGAGAGAGAATGAGTGTGTGAATGGGATGATGGAGAGAGAAGGGGTATGGGAATGGGAGAGGGGAGAGAGAAGAGGTATGGGCATGGGAGGGGGAGAGAGAATGAATATGTGCATGGGAGGGGGGAGAGAAAAGGGGTATGGGAATGGGATGGGGGAGATAAAGTGTATGGGAATGGGAGGGGGGAGAGAAGGGGTATGTGCATGG